>NW_006239203.1:405598-407825 GCF_000226075.1 Solanum tuberosum | reverse complement strand
GGGGGGGGGGGGAGGGGTCCCCTAGCTAATGGAACATTTTGCTGCAATCAAATAAAATATTAGTGAAAGCTAGTTCATCATGTTCAATATAATTTAAGAGATCTTTCAAATCTACATTTATCTCCAAAGAAGTTAGTCCAAACTTGACTGCGAGCTTTAAACCCTATAGTAAGGCCAATAATTAAGATTCTAAAATGTTAGTTTCGTATAGATTTTCCATGAAGCCAGCTATCTATTGTTCTGCTCGTATCACATCACCTATACGTCCCTTATCAACACTTTTAGAAGCTCTGCCATCACAATTAAGTTTGTATCCTACTATCGGGAGTTTCCATTTTACACAGACATCTTTGATTTTGGTTTTTTTCTTGATGTTGTGTGAGTGCTAAGAATTTCATGTAAGATTTAATACTTTAATACACATCAAGATCTTGAACATGATAATCTTATATAAAGATCGTTAGGGACACATACCTAATGCGGAAGACATCGTCACAGAGAAAAGCAGAAGCGTTAGTCATAAAAATTGGTTTCTACCTCCTTACCCTAGCCTTACGTTACCACAACCATCAGCGATGGAAATAATGTTGAGAATATGTGGCAACCCTAATGGGTGGAGGGAGGACCAATTCATAGAGGTTATGACTTAATTCGGTACGTCCATCAAGTAACCGATTTACGGACGAGATCTATTCTTCATTAAATATTATTTATGGTATTCATTGGGTCACAAGTAAACTTGGGCATAAGTAAGAACTATTCTTACATTCTCCCACTTGGCTCAATGAGCATATAACATTAATATTTCATAAACATTAGTCGCGGATACAATAAATCTCTTATATAATGTCCATCATATACCACAATATAACAAACTACTTATGCGAGTTATGGCGGTTGTACATAAATTTTAAGCTACATACTTCATTTCATATACTACTACATTATAAATTTATCATACTAGGTTCATAAGCTATAAAAACATATAACATTACGGTCCACAATAATGTCTCATAGAGACTTTATTTTGTAATATCTCAAGACAATAATGTATACACCATTATGAGAAATAAGAGATTCATTAATGTATATCATAAGCATATAATTGAGCTCAGAATGTAAAAACATCATAAATATATCAATCATAACTACAACTAAGACCTTGAACATGTTCTTTACATATATTTGGTTGTAAGCCCTTTGCTAACGGATCTGCAATCATAAGATTTGTTCTAATATTCAAGTAACACTCTTTGTTTCTGAACTTCTTCCTTGACAGTCGAGTACTTTAATTCCATATGTTTGGCCCATTTGGAGTACATATTGTTCTTGGAGAAGAATACCGATGCAGTATTATGACAATAAAATTTCAATGGCTTGGTAATGGTGTCGACAACACCAAGTCCTGAAATCACTACTAAAAAACTGCCAAAAAGAGACTGGAAAAAGCGACGCAGTGATGGAAAAGCGACGCAGTCAATCTCGTTGCTTTTTGGCTCGACGCTTTTCCAAAAGCGACGGACTGCATCGCCAAAAAGTGATGGACGACATCGCTTTTGTTTTTTTTTTAAAATTATTTTTTTTGAAGAATGCGATGCCGTCCGTCGCTTTTTTTATTTTTTTTATTTTAAAAAAGAGACGAAGTCTGTCACTTTAATTAATTTTTTATTTTTTAGAATCTTGAAAAGCGACGGACAATGAGACACCGTCCGTCGCTTTTTTGGAAATAAAAATTTGCAAAATCCAGAAAAGCGACGAACTAAAGGATCCTGTTCGTTGCTTTTCTGGGTTTTAAAAAAAATAAAATTAAAAAAAGCGACGAACTAAAGGACCCTGTCCGTCGCTTTTATGGATTTTAAAAAAAAAATCCAGAAAAGCGACGGACAAAACCATCCTGCCCGTCGCTTTTTCTGTAATTTTTTTGACAGCAGAAACTGGCAGTTTCTGCTGCCACCTGCAAAAGCAATTCAATTCAATTCAGTTTAGCCCCAATCAAACACAAAACATTATAAAGAAGCTACACAAAATATAAAACAACAAACTTAAATTAACATACAAATATTGTGATTTAAAGACTTATAAAGTATTTCAAAATTCGTTTCAGAATTACAAAAAATTCGTTTCAAAGTTACAAATAGTTCATAAAGACTATTTTATCAAGATTTCTAAAGTTCAACCTAATAATTAGTTCATAAATTCTATAAATCAAGATTCCTAAAGTTCACAA
>NW_006239203.1:397713-403878 GCF_000226075.1 Solanum tuberosum | reverse complement strand
TTTCAAAGTTGGAAAATGCAACTAATCTAACTTCTAACTTCTAATTTCTAATTATTTGTTAGTTCTATCTTCTAATACTCAATTCACAATCATATAAAAAAAAAAACAATTTAGAAGAAAATCCTAAAATAAAAAATCCCTAATTCTCTACCTAACTAACAATAATCAAATATACAAATTAACAATTGAATAACACAATTCATCAAACTAAAACAATATACTAATTTATAACAAATCAAATATTACTAGAATTGAAAGAAATAATAATTAAACCCTAACCTTAACAAGCTAAGGAAAAGAGGCAGTGGGGACGACGGGTGGCGGCGCCGATAGGGCAAGGCAGCGACGGGACTAATGCTCAAAGAGAGAAGGGAAACGGCGGCGTGGGGTGGCGCGGGGCAGCGGCGCAACCGTTTGATTTTAGAGAGAAGAGAGAGAAAGAGAGATGGAAAATGGGGGGGGGACCCGCTTTTTGGTTCAACATAATTTTAAAAAAGCGACGGACAGCGTCTCTTTGTCTATCGCTTTTTAAAAAATATTTGACCAAAATATTGACTAAAAAGCGATGGACTAAGAGACACAGTCCGTCGCTTTTTAAAAATGTTTGACTAGATATTTTGACCAAAAAGCGACGGACTAAGAGATGCCGTCCGTCACTTTTTAAAAAAACGAATTAATAAATTAAAACAACGAACAACGTGGTTATTTTTTAATTTATAAATAATTATTTTTATTAAAAAGCGACGAATAGCGTCTCTATATATATTAAATAAATAATAATTAATTATGTATATATTTAGGGCAAAAATCCGCGAAAAAAAGCAGCGCAAAAATCCGCAAAAAAAGCGACGGACTAAGAGATGCCGTCCGTCGCTTTTTGTAAAATAATTTTAAAATAATTATTTTTATTAAAAAGCGACGGACAGTGTGACAAATGACGTTGCTTTTTGGAGCGATGTAGTCCGTCGCTTTTCTGTCCATCGTGTTTTGGCAGTTTTTTAGTAGTGAATAAAGTTCCGCAACCATAATGCATGAATTGCAGTTTCATAACAAGCCACAAATTCTGCTTCCATTGTGAATGTAGCAATGACAGATTGTTTAACACTCTTCCACGATATTGCTCCTTCAGCTAATATAAATAAGTAACCAAAGGTGGACTTTCTAGTGTCAACACATCTAGCAAAATTTGAATCCGAGTATCCAGTAACTTCTAAGTGATTGCATCTCCTATACATGAGCATGTAATCCTTCATTCCTTTCAGGTACCTCAAGACTTTCTTTGCAACTTTCCAATGATCAATTCTAGGATTACTTTGATATCTTCCTAGCATTCCGACCGCAAAGTTAATATGAGGTCTTGTGCAAGTTTCAACATGCATCAAACTTCCAATAATAGAAGAGTAGGGAATTAATTCCACTTTCTTTCGTTCTACATCATTCTTTGTGCATTGCATGAGATTAAATTTGTACCCTTTTTGATTGAGAACTATTCCTGTTGAACATTTGTTCATGTTAAATCTCTCTAGAACTCTTTCGATATAGCCTTTTTGAGACAGTCACAGTAATCCTTGTGATCTATCACTGAATATTTCTATCCCTATCACATAGGATATCTCACCCATATCTTTAATTTCAAAGTTCATAGAGAGAAGGTTTTCGTCTCACGTAATATGCCTAAATCATTAGTAGCAAGTAAAATTTCGTCAACATACAAGACTAAAAATATAAACTTACTCCCACTGAACTTTTGGTATATACACCAATCGATGGTAATCTCCTTACTCCAAAAGATGTTATTGTATCATTAAACTTTATATACCATTGTCGTGAGGCTTGTTTGAGTCCATATATTGTCTTCTTTAGCTTACACACCATTTGATTTTTTCCTTTAATTTCAAAACTCTCGGGTTGGTTTATATAAACTTCCTCCTCGAGGTATTCATTAAGAAATGTAGTTTTCACATTCATTTGGTGTAACTCTAAATCATAATTTGCTACCAAAGTCCAAATAATTCTTAATGAGTCTTTCTTTGAGACCAGTGAAAATGTCTCTTTATAATCAATGCATCCTTTTTGAGTGTATCCCTTAACAACAAGCCTGGCTTTATATCATACAATATTACCATTTGAATCACGTTTGGTCTTGAAGACCCATCTACACCCGATTCTTTTTGAACTTTTTGATAATTGAATGAGATCATAGACTTTGTTGTATTCCATGAATTTTAACTTTTCATTCATGGAATCAATCCATTTATCAGACTCAATAGTTTCTGTGGCCTGTGAAAATGAAACCAGATCTTTCTTAAGTCCAATGTCAAAATCTGAATCTTGCAAATAAATCACATAATCATCTGAAATGGTCGATTTTCTCTCTTTGAGATTTTATTAATGATACTGTTTATGGTTCATTTGCGTCAGATACTTGTGAGTTAGTTCTTTTTTGAAGCGTTTCACCCAAATGTTGTTTAACATTATTAAAGTGTTCTTCAACAAGAGAAACAACATTTGTTATTGGTATGAAAGTAGGTACATTCATGGGCAATGGAATATTTACCCTTACCTCATTAATTTTCACACTTTGTTGTTCAACACTCTCACTAACTTCACCATTCTCAATGAATCTTGCATTGCCAGTTTCAACAATTCTTGAACTATGACTTGTACAGTAAAACATATACCCTTTATATTTCTCTGGATAACCAATAAGGTAACCACTTACCGTTTGAGAATCTAATTTCTTTTCATATGGATTATAAACTCTAGCTTCAGCTGCACTACCCCAAACATGCAGGTGTCTTAAACTATGTTTCCTTCCGGTCCACAGTTCAAAAAGGGTGGTCTTTGGAATTGCCTTACTAGGAATCTTATTTAATAAAATATACAACAGTTTTAAGAGCATATATACACAATAATTTGGGCAATAAGGAATTACTCGTCATACTCCTAACCATATCTATAAGTGTTCGATTATGCCTTTCTACAACACCATTTTGTTGAGGTGTTCATGACATAATATATTGTGCATATATGCCAATTGTCATGTTCTTAGAGAAATTTTGCAAATGGACCTGGATATTGTCCTGATTCGTTATACTTTCTATAATATTCACCACATCTATCTGACCTAATGATTTTCACTTTCCTATCTAATTGTCTTCAACCTCATTAACGTACACTTTGAGAGCGTCCGCTTATTGAGATTTTTCTTTCAAAAAATAGATAAATCCACAACATGAAAAATCATCGATAAAGGTAATGAAATATTTTTCTCATCAAAGGGCCCGCAAATATCAGTGTGTATAATATCAAGAAACTGATTGCTCCTTGTGGCACCTTTCTTGGTATGCTTGATTTGCTTTCCTTTACTGCAATCCAAACATATATTAAGATCAGAAAAATTCATATTCGGAAGAATCTCATTCTTTACTAATCTTTTTAATCTTTCTTTGGATACATGAACCAAACGCCTATACCACAAATAAGCAGAACTTTCATTTAGTGAACTAAGTTTAATTCCAACATTTTGATGAATAGTAAGAAGGGATTCAGAAAAATTATTATTGAGTTTTAGTCTATATAAACTCTCAATAAGAACACCAAAACTATAAAAAAAAACAGTATTCTTATATCTATTGAAACATCCATGTGCAAACATAAAATCAAATCTAGAAACATAAAGTCTTGAAAGAGAAATCAAATTCCTAGAAACTGAAGGAACATAAAGAGTCTGTAATAGATCAAGGTGATGTACAGTCTCTAAGATCAACTGATAAGTCTCGATGCCTTCAATTTGAGCCTTCATGTGATTTCCCATGAACAAGAAATCATTATGTTGATTTGTAGTTTGGATCGTAGTAAATCCCTGCAACATAGTGGATATATGAGTAGTTGCACCAGAATCAAACCACCAAGTATTATTAGGAACTTCTACTAAATTTGATTTGAAACATACAAAAGCACTAAATGTAACTTTATTTTCAAACCAATCTTTATGTTTCTCTGATAGTGGCCTTCCTTTCTACAGTAATGACACACATCAACCTTGAGTTCCTTATGAGCATCCTGTGGAACTTTAGCAGATGCTTTCTTTTTCTTAAACTTGTTGGCCTTCACTTTGAGTCCTTTATCATCTCCTTGACCCACGAGGTTAATGGAATGATATCTTTGTTTCTTAAGTCTTGACTCTTCTTGAGTAAGCATACTCGACAATTCACTAACATTCTACTTATCCTTAATAGTGTTATAGTTAATTTGGAATGGTCCATACTTAAGAGGCAATGAGTTCAGAACTATACCAAAAATGTTTCATCCACTTTCATTCCCAATGTCTGGAGTCTTGCTGCAATGTTAGTCATCTCGTTGATATGATTTTACATACTACGTGATCCATCAAACTTTATGGTCGTGAGTTTAGCCATTAGTGTACCAGCAAGAGACTTATCAGTAGAATGAAAATGTTTTTCCACAAACTTAAGATATTCCCTGACACTTTATATTTATGGAATCGTACTCTTAATGTTTTTAGCAACAGTCATTCGCATGAACATAAGACTTCATATGTTAGAGCGCTTCCATGATTTATGAAAAAACTTCTCATCCTCACTGCTCTTATCAGTAATGACAACAATTTTGTCATTCGGGAGAGCCAAGTCAAGATCCATCACAGCTAAGTGAAACAGGGCTTGTTCATGTCATTCAGAGAAGTTCAATTCATTGAACACAGTTACAGGTGAAGCATGTGAATAAAGAAGAATAGTTGCAACATATATATACATGCTCACAAATCAGAAAATAATGTGAATTCAGTAAAACAATAAAAGTATATCGTAATTCTCCTTTGGGTAGATACTACGACACACTATCATAATTTAAATGTCATTTTTATCTTTAATAGACACTTAGATATTTTTAACCAAACATATACGACATCTTTGAATATACAATATATGTTTGATTGAAAATATTAATTTACTTCATAATGTTCACTATTCATAGAATAATTGATTCACCTTTGGGTAAATTCTTAAGTTTTAGCAATAGTGAAAGTCAATTTATATATTTATTTTAGTATAGGCATTTCATTAACTTTCATAGATAAATGAAAATTTTATGAATGCATATTTTTCTTAACCATACTAGTTTGGCCACTTTGGTGACATAAACTATATAAATACAAATGCACAAACAATATCATAAAATTTTGTGCATGTGAATAATTTTATACATTTTTAGTTTGGCCACTTTGGTGACTAACAAACTATAAAAACATAATACATGCATCAACTGATCATAAATATTATATGTCTAGACATTAATTTCTCTAGTTTTACCACTTTGATGACAAACAAACTATTTTTCACTAAGTATCCACATATTATTTATTACCTAGTATTACAATCACTTTAATTTAGCACAATCTAAAAGGAAACATAATTATTGCATTATGGAAAAATTATTTAAATTTTTTAGAATTTGTGCAAATTAAACTTTGCTAACAACTCTTAATTAACTTAAGAGTCCAAACGCCTTAAATAGTCAAGCACAAAATTACGCTACTACAAAAGGAGTCATGTCACGACCCAAGTGATAGCATCCAAGGAAGCTCTACTCCATTGAAGGACAAGGATGAAGCTTTAGAAACTCCAAGGAGGCCCATAACAAGATCTCAAACCAAGGAGTTCAATGATAAGCTCAATGGGCTTCAATCGCTAATCCAAAGGTTTCTTATTGGGGAAGAAGAGCTCAAGCCCAAGGGAGAGGAATTGTCCAAATGCTACAATTATTTGGTGGCCCAAATTCAAGCCCAAGATGAGGAATTTTAAGGTCCAATTTCGTGCAAATAAGGTCAAGAAGAGTCCAAGAATCAGCCACAACAAGAGTTGCTTTCTGCCCAAGTTTTGAGAGAAGACTAGTCAAACTTTCCAAGATTGTCAAGATTCTTTTCCTAGTTGGGATTTACCTTAGTTATTTATTTATATATAGGTTATTAATATTTTCCTTAGTCTATTTATGGTCTCCTAAGTACCATTTAATGCTTTCCTAGAAGTACTAAATTTGTTCCTAGTTAGGTTACTTTATTTCCTTTCTAGAGTAGGATTCCTTGTAATTGTCTTTCTAGGGTTTGGCTGACCTTTTAGCTTCTTATAAGGGGTCTTGGACGTG
>NW_006239203.1:352812-394063 GCF_000226075.1 Solanum tuberosum | reverse complement strand
AAGTAAAGGCGTTAGATTTCTTCCATAAATCTATACGTTGTTACTTGGATCTTTTCAAGACCTTAGAACATCTAATCCTTGGAAATTCGTGGATCTTTCCTTCGAATCTCCCATATCTTTAGTTAGTTTTGTTGTTTCTTTTCTTGTGCTTCTGCATTCTAATATTCAATTCTCTATTTGTGATCTCCTTTAACCTTGCTGTTATCACCAAGGTACCCCTAGGCGTAACATGGCGTATAGGATCCCGAGAGGCCCCATACAAGCCACTTAGCATTCATAACATAAGAAATAGAATGAAAAGACTTAAAAGACCATTTCAATTCATGAAAATTTATAAAGCAAAGTGGAAGTGGGCCTAGCCATACAACATGTCCAAAACTGAAAGTAAGAAAAGAAAACTGAAAACAATGAAAATCCGTCCTCAAAGCATGAGGACTCACCAAAGTTCGGAACCTCTCAAATCAACCTCTAGCACTACAAAATTAAACTTTAGCGACAATTGTTTTGCGACCATCAGCTAATTGCCACTAATGTATACACGCAGGGTAAAATATCAATGGCTAATGTATAATGGCCAGCAATAAGCACATTTTTAGTGGCAATTCTAAAGAATAGCCGCAAAAGAGCCTCTTTTTTCTATAAAAAAAAAAAAAAAAACTCCCGCGTTTCTGAAAATTATTTCCCCTCCCGCATTTCTCCAAATTCTGGAGAAAAAAAGCTTTCCTGAACTTTAAGAAAAACATTGCTAACCTAAAAAGCTCTCCTACACAAATAAGGAAAATATTACTAAAAAGATCTCCCAACAAATAAGGATTCCCCAACCTAATTCATCATATTAGGACACACATAAGGCATATATATCTCTCACAACAACGACATCCAATAGCATATATTTTTCTCACGATAGCGAAGTCCAGCAATAACAATCTTTTCAGAAGTTTCAAGGTATGTAGATCTCTCTTCTCAACTCCGATGTTTTATAACTTTGTTGCTCTGCATATGGTCATTGAGAATTCATCCTTGTATTATATTTTATATAATGTTCAATAATCAATATTAAGCATTAACTGGGAAGGAAACAGAAAACAAGCGTGACGAATTGATCAATTTTCAGGCGTTAATTGTGATTTCCAAGCTATTTGATTTGTAAAAGTATGTTTTTTTGTGTTCGTGAACTCTGGCCGTTTTGACTACGAGTTAAGATCTCTTCTTTGAAATTATCAAGTTTAGCGATTATATAGACACCCTGTTTTGACTCCATGAGCTTTCTGTTTTTAGATTCATGTTAGCGATTATAAATTCTTGAAACATCAGCCATAAGAAGCTTATTTTAGGTAGATGTGAACTGTTCAGTTAGTTCTTCCATTGTAATGCCGAAGCCAATGTTTACTTCTCTTGAACTATTGCATCTCTCTATTTATCAATTAAAGTTTTCTTCAATGTCTCTCAACTATAAACACGTTACAAATATCGAATTTGTAGATGCTTTGATCATGTTTTGTTTTTTATCTGGCCATCATGTTTGACATTTAAGAGTTTGTAATCTCGAATGCAATAACTAATGTGTCTCATGGGTAAAATTGTTATCAAGCTTTTTATTTTCATATATAACTGGGCAACAACTAAAACTCGATGAATTTGTTGTTCTCCAGTTACATCGACTAAAGCTCGAACAAGAGTTTCTAATGACGACTAGTTCTATTACTACTGATCCATGTCTCTTTGTTTTGAAAATCTGTTCGGATAGTGAATTTGCCATTTATTTTGACATGTTATTGGAAAGATTGCGAGTTCATTCTCTTTGACAGATTGTTGGACATTTGCAAATTAATAAGGACACTATATCAGTTGCAATTCTTTTTATCGAGATGGTAATAGTTTTTTATTGATTGATAGACTTCAGAAAATTTCTAGCTTCCTCACAATCCTTAAGTGACTTTTAAACTTGAAGAACATTAAAACATCACCTGTAGCACCTCTGTTTTTAGAAATTAGTTACATCGACTAAAACTCAAGCTTGTATATAGAAACTTCTAAGTTAGCTGATTTTCCTTTCATCTCCTTTTGAGATTCTCTTCTTGATCAATATTCTCCCCTCGGAATAACTTGTAAGTTTTCCACATAATGTCTCATAATTTAGAGTCGAGCAACTTATGTTTTATTAACTAATCTGTAGTATGGTCAAGGACAGCAACTTAGGGTATCTCTTTCAAATGAGAGCAACCTCTAATCACGAGTCGTTCAAGGACAGGAAAATTATCATTTGTAGCTTTCTAGTACTTGAGATCATTACCTTGAATTAGCAAACACTTTAATAGAGTAAATCCCGTATCAATTGGATACCATTCTTTGCCACAACAAGATGTATACATGAGCTTAAGCACCTCAAGGTTAGGCAACTCAGCTATGATGTCCAAGTAGGACCAACTTCTATAAGTTTCTTTCAACTTCAACTTCAACTTCATGAGCATTCCTGGTAAAGCTTTTGTACTTGGACAAGCTCCTTTTAAACTCAATGTTTCAAGTTGATACAGATTGCCAAGAAATCCATAATTTCGATAACATCCTTTGATTCCTAACTTCTTAACATTCTGAATCCCCGAAATAACCTCCTTCGTGCAACAACTTGGAGACAAGTAAGAAATAGTTTTTATATTTGAAAAGGCACCATCAACAGATACACTTAGGGGATTTAGCAAAATAAATCGGCCAGCTTAAGATGCCTTAATTGCATTAGTTCCCAAATTTGTACAGGAAAAGATATAACTGATCGATTATACCCTTCAACAATGAATGTCTGTAGATTCCATAATCAGGAGAACATGTGAACTCAATTATTTTGGATGTGACCTGTTGTACCCGAAATGTTGAAATGCTATTCTGAATCAGTTTCTTGGCTTCGATGTGACCTAATCTTGTTCTAAAAGCTAGCTGAATCTCTGTCTTGTTTTGCTCGAGTTTATTTGATGTTCGTTTGGTTTCGATTTTGAATGCACTAGCTGTACATTTATGTTTTTTTGTTTCGATTTTGAATGCTTTTACTGTACAGGTATTACTATACACAAAACTGTCTTCACTATATATAAGCACAACAAAGAGAATAAAGCTGGTAATGTAGGAACATTTCCATTTATTCTTCTGTTGGTACAACCTGCAGAGACCCACGGTTTACAATTGCTTCATTCGACCACCTTCAAAGAATTGAGATTTTTCTTCTTATGCTGCATCTTATTGAGAACGGACAGTCAAAATAAATGTGCTCCACTATTTCTGGTACATCTCCACATAGTTGGCATTTATCATCGTGGCAGATCCCCATTCTATAGAGCCTCTCTTTGGCAAGTAATCTTTCATGAAGGGCTAACCAACAAATAAAGATGTGGTTAGGAAGAATTTCCTTACACCAAATCCACCTGTTCCACGTCCACTCTTCTAGCTCGCCTCTTCTCCATGTATACCTGCTTGCTATCATGTATTTGCCCTCAGGTTTAAGTGATCCATTTTGGTTGTATCCTGGTGCAAATTTATCTCTTATACGACAGATCTTTTTCCAATACCAACAACTATCATGTGGAATAGCATATTGCCACCAGTCTGTGCCCTTTATGTAGACATGATCCACCCATCGCACCCATAGATTATCAGCTTTTTGAGCAATGTTCCACACGTATTTTTCTACCGCAGCCTTGTTCCATATCACACATTCAGTGATTCCCAGTCCTCCTTTTTTGGTCCGACACACCAAGTCCCATGCCACTAATGGAGCTCTATTTGTATTCACTTTTCCAGACCATATGAATTTTCTACATACTTATGTTATGCCCTTCAAGACTTGTTTTGGCAACACGAACATAGAAGACTAGTAGGCTGTACATTTATGTTTCTTCACTGTTCAGTCGTAGTCTTGGTTGTCTTTTCTTTCGTTCTTGATTCATTGTTATAGACTTTAATTGTGTTAGTTTAATCTCGTAGAATTCCTCTCTGTTGTTGCATAACTTTAGTGTTGTCCATGGTAGAATTATTTTGTGAAGTCCTTTCTTGTGTTGACTTGAAGTTGCAATCTTTCCTCCATCAGCACTCTGATCTGCTGCTACTTGGTTTTTGACTTGTTTTCTTTTTGGTACTTGCTATTGTTCTTCATGTTGTGTGTTTTCTTCCTCTTGGGTGTGAGATAGAGCTTCAGTACTCTTTTATTTTCCTGTCCCTTGAGTTCCAGTCTGCTACTTGGTTTTTTACTCATGATCTGCTGCTACTTGGTTTTTTACTCATGATCATCTCCACCTTAGGCATAGTGTTGCTGAATTTTTCCCACCAAAGTATCCCTTGCAACATTATCAACTTGTCACATGGGAATCCACATAATCATGGGTGGACTGGGGGTCATAGTATCCTGGCAGATTCTGCCTCTTAGCAGCTTGAATTTATTGCTCTTTCACAAAGAACAGGAGACCCGAAGTATCAACAAAAGGCGGAGAATGTCATCTTAGAAATTAGTAGAACTTTCCTAGATGATGGGTTGCTTCCAATACACATTAATCTAGAGGGAGAGGTGGTTTTATACTCCACTATAACGTTTGGGGCCATGGGGGACAACTTTTATGAATATTTACTCAAGGTCTTTAATGGCCTTGCTATAACTTCTACCAGTCAACACCTACAAAGTTGGCAGGAGAAAACTATGTCTTTAATAAAGGCTAGGATATGACTGTAGGCACATCGTGGAACATACTAAGGCCAGAAACGATCAAATCTCTGTTTTACCTCTGGGATTGATCCAGCAATGAGTTTTGGAGCTGGAAAATCAGTTGGACAGCAAAAATCATATTAGCGACCGCTGACCAGGAGAGAAGGCCGATTTGGTAATAAGTAGGTTCTCACAGGTGGTTTAGTTGATTCAGAATTATGGGAATCAAGTGCTGTATTGCCTGGCACTTATTCATCCAGATTCGTGGATTTATTGGACTGATGTTAGAGTTGGGCGGAAATGATCTCCTATGACCACTTACATGATTAGATAGTATAGCTATTTTTAGTTTTAGTTCTTACATTCCCTTAAAACAGCCAAATGTATTCTAGTAGAGGGCATTTGGCTGCGAGTATTTGCATATCATACCTTGTTATTTTTTTGGGAAAAAATGTGTCGTGAGTGTTTCTATATTAAAAAAAAACAATCTATTGACACATTTCATTTTTATTTCAGGTTATACAATTTGAAGCTCGCAAATTTCATATGTGGGTGATTTCAAAGACATTGTTCGAAGAAGAGTAACAAAACTTATTTGAAGACATTATTCAATAGTTTGAACAATATAAGTTTATTTTTAAAAGTTGTGACTGTCATATTTTGGATTAGTACTTTTTGTTTGTCTAGATTTGAAGAGATATATTCTATTTTATGGATTAATAGTAATATATATGTTTTCACCATTAGCGAATATTGTTGTTAGTATGAAGCTCTCTTTTGCGAACATGTTTTTTGGATTTTATATATACATTTTATCAATACTGTAGTAGATATTATTAATGGCGGCTAAACAATTGCCGTAAAACGTTATGATATTTAGAGCCAATTCAATGGAAATTATTAGCCATAAAATGGATGTTAAAGGGGGCAAACTAAGACATTTTTACAAGGGATATTGTAGCCACTAGTCACCATAGGAAAATTGTCGTTAAAACTACTACCTTTTAGCAACTATTTATTTTGATTTATTGACTAAAACAATGGACGCTAAAGGACCACGAATAGCCGGTATGAATAACCTTTAGTAGCCAACATAATTGCCGCAAACAATCGCCATTAAAACTACTACCTTTTAACGGCTATTTATTAAGATTTATTGACTAAATAAATGGACGCTAATAGACCATAGTTAGCCTAATGAATTACCTTTAGCAGCCAAGAAAATTGCCGCAAACAATTGACATTAAAAGTACTACCTTATAGCGGCTATTTATTTATATTTATCGACTAAATCAATGGACGCTAAAAGACAATGGTTAGACAATATGAATTAACTTTAGCAACCAACATTATTGCCGCAATTAATTGCCGTAAAAGCTAATGGTTTGTAGCGGCAATTCATGCTACCCTTTACCAGCATTTCCCACAATGGCCGCAAAAGCCTTTTTCGACCCTGACATTGCCGGCTAAAGTTCATTGGCCGGTATAGAGTATCACGGCAAATGTTATTGCCGCTAAAGCCATATTTTATTGCCGCGATACTCTATACCAGCCAATGAACTTTCATGTGTATATAAGAAATCCTTTCAACAACACAACAACAACATCATCATTGATACTTCACTCTCAAAGCATCCTTAAAACATTTACATAAATTTCATAAGAACATGCATGGCTTCATAAACTTCTCTTTCATAATCCAAAACCCACATCATATGATCATAGCTTGGAAAACAAAGGATTTCATGGGTTCATGGGGAATCATCATAAAATCATGAGATTAACTCAATTTATGCATAAAAGATCATAGATAAATCAATTAAATAAATAATTAAAGGAACCCATAACATAGAAGAAAAAACCCTAACTCAATTGGGGATTTCTAACTTTGAAAATATGAGAATTTGGGAACTCCATGAATAGAAGGAATCCATGGATGAAAACTATCATACCTCAATGCCAAAAGCTTGCCTTCAATGGTGGAATAGGAGACTTGCCTTGGAACCCTAGATTTCACCCTTCTTCTTCAAGTTTTCTAGAGAGAGAAATATTTTGGAGAGGAAGAACTTGATCTTCTTTGGTAAATTTAAGAGAATGACTTGAATGGGTAAATTTTGGGGTTAAAATCACTTATATAGGGGTTCTAGGTAAGAGGAAAATGACATAGTATTAAGATAAAATAATTAGGAAACGATTCAACTGCCCTTAACTTACAACTGACGCGAACCTCCAAATGGAGGTCCATACAAGCCTTTAAGGATCACACGAGCCGTGGTGGCAACCGTGGTCCTTGATCAGGGTTCTGGGGAAACCCCCCACCCCTAAATCCTTGACTCACCTCACGACCCACACCACGAGCATTTTGGCCTTCACGACCCGTCTAGATGGCTCGTGAGAAGGGCTAGTCTTGGAGTGTCTACTACCTCCCCTTCACGGGCACCACCACGACACGTCTAGGTGCTCGTGGGAGGGGAGCCCTTTTTGGCTAGGCATTGTGAGCTTACACGAACCTCACCACGCCTCGTGGTGTCCTTCACGAGTAGTCTAGGTCTTCGTGAAGGGTGGCTTGGCCCAGCCTTGGGCTGGTGACCTCTCACTTGATCCCTCTTCTAGGTTTCTAAATTCCGGGGTGTTACATTATCTCCCCCTTGGAACATTCGTCCTCGAATGGCATTCTAGACATCACATGAAGAAAATAACTCTAAACTAGCAACCTATCATGCATGCAATCACATAAATGCACATATCCGAGGAGGAAACATCAACTCCAAGCTAAAGCATGTTCAAAACATTATATCATGAAGTCTATACGCAAATCATATTCAAATGCACATAAACATGTAGAAATCAATCAAATTGGCTCATTTTCTCAAACTTAAGCTTTTTCATGAACATGCATAAATGAGGAAGTGAGGGGAATAT
This sequence comes from Solanum tuberosum, assembly GCF_000226075.1. Classification (NCBI taxonomy): domain Eukaryota; kingdom Viridiplantae; phylum Streptophyta; class Magnoliopsida; order Solanales; family Solanaceae; genus Solanum; species Solanum tuberosum. The sequence goes on along the minus strand of NW_006239203.1, from coordinate 386,457 downwards.
CAAAGACATATGACACCAAAAGAGTAAACCATGAGGAACTCATTACCTCAAGTTAGAGTAGGGGTAGAATAAAAGAGATAAGGATATCAGTACATCATATTGGCCTAGGCCTCCTAAGTAGCAACCTCAACTAATTGATTCCTCCACAACACTTTCACAGAAGCAACTTCTTTATTTTTCAACTTCTTGACTTGCTGGTCAAAAATCTCAACCGGAGCTTCTTCATAAGAAAGATTCTCATCAACTCCCAAACCTTCTAAGGGAACTATAGATGTCGGATCACCAACACACTTCTTCAACATAAAGACATGGAAAATCGGATGCACCGATGCCAATTCATTAGGCAATTCAAGTTCATAAGCAACCTTACTAACACGCCTCAAAATTTGATATGGGCCTACATAACGGGGATTAAGCTTCCCTTTCTTACAAATCCTCATTACGCCCTTCATGGGTGAGATTTTCAAATAAACCCAATCATGAACATCAAACTCAAGATCTCTTCTTCTCACATCGACATTTGACTTTTGCCAACTTTGAGCCGTTTTCAACCTTTCTCTAATAAGTCAAACTTTCTCCATAGCATCATGCACCAACTCAGGACCTATTAGGGCAACTTCACCCACCTCAAACCAACCTCTAGGATATCTACACCTCCTTCCATACAATGCCTCAAATGGAGCTATACCAATACTCGAGTGATAACTATTCTTATACGCAAACTCAATCAAAGGCAAATGATCATCCTAATTACCCTTGAAATCTATCACATAAGTTCTCAACATATCTTCCAACATTTGGACAATACGCTCCACTTTCCCATCGATTTATGGATGAAAGGACGTACTAAGCTTAACATGGGTACCAAGACCCATTTGAAAAGATTTCCAAAACTGAGAAGTAAATTGAGTACCGCGATCGGAGATAATGGATAAAGGCACTCCATACAACCTTACCATTTCTCTCAAGTATGACTTAGCATATTCCTCCGTCGAATAAGAAACCTTGATGGAAATGAAATGAGCCAATTTCATCATTCGGTCTACTATAACCCAAATCGAGTCATGTTGTCACCGGGTGCAAGGCAAACCAACAACAAAGTCCATATTCAAATCTTCCCACTTCCAAGTAGGAATGCTAATGGCTTGGGATAAACCTCCTAGTTTCTGATGCTCAACTTTCACTTGTTGGCAATTAGGACACTTAGCCACAAATCCCGCAATATCCTTCTTCATCCCATTCCACCAATAGATCTCCCGCAAATCACGGTACATTTTGGTGGCTCCCGGGTGAATGGAATACCGAGAACTATAGAGCTTTGACAAGATTTTTTCCCTCAAGTCATCACCATTGGGAAAACACAAATGACCTTGGTATCTAAGTACACCATCTCCCCCTTGGGAGAAAGCCTCTACGGACTTTTTAAGCACCGCTTCTTTCAATTCAACCAAAGTTGGGTCAAGATCTTGCTTAGCTTTGACATCCCCCACAAAAGATGATTCTGAACCATTGTGGACCATAACACTATCCTTGGTAGAGTCCACTAACTGAACACCCAACCAGGCCAATCTATGAACATCTCGAACGAAATCATTCTTATCGTTTTCGATATGAGCAACACTACCCATAGATAACCGACTAAGAGCATCCGCCACCACATTCGCTTTACTGGGGTGATAGAGAACACTCATATCATAATCCTTCAATAACTCAAGTCACCTTCTTTGGCGAAGATCTTTCTCATTAAACACCTATTGTAAACTCTTATGGTCGGTAAAAACATCGACATGAACACTATACAAATTGTGCATCCAAATCTTTAAGGCAAAAACAACTGCCGCTAGTTCAAGGTCATGGGTAGGATAATTCTTTTCATGAACCTTAAGTTGCCTGGAAGCATAGACAATAACTTTCCCATTCTACATAAGTACACATCATAGCCCAATTCTCGAGGCATCACAATATATAACAAAACCATCAGTCCCTTCCGGTAAAGTCAACATCGGAGAAGAAGTAAGTTTATCTTTCAATTCCTGAAAATTCTTCTCACATGCTTTTGACCATATGAACTTAGCCTTCTTTTGAGTCAATGCCGTCAATGGAGAGACAATCAAAGAAAACCCCTCAACAAACTTTCTGTAGTAACCAGCTAAACCTAAGAAACTTCTAATGTTTGAACAGGATAGAGGTCTAGGCCAACTCTTGACCGCATCCGTCTTCTTAGGATCTACCTCAATACCCTTAGTTGAGACAATATGACCAAGAAAAGCCACTAACCTTAGCCAAAACTCGCATTTTCTAAACTTTACAAAGAGTTGTTGGTCCTTTGAGAATTTGCAACACAATCCTCAAATGTTCAATATTCTCATCCTTACTTCTCGAATAGATCAATGTATCATCAATGAACACACTCACAAACATGTCAAGGTGTTTCCCAAACACCCTATTCATCAAATCCAGAAATTCCGCCAGAGCATTAGTCAACCCAAACGCCATTATCAAAAAACTCATAATGACCATACTAAGTTCGAAAAACCGTCTTCAAAATGTCATCTTCTTTCACCCTCAATTGGTGATAACCTGACCGAAGGTCAATCTTGGAAAAGTAACTTGCCCCTTTAAATTGGCCAAACAAGTCATCTATCCTTGGAAGGGGATACTTATTCTTAATGGTCACTTTGTTCAATTGATGATAGTCTATACACATACGGAGAGAACCATTATTCTTTCTAACAAACAAGATTGGAGAACCCCATGGAGAGATACTCGGTCGGATGAAACCCTTATCAAACAAATCTTTCAATTAGTCCTTCAACTCTTTTAGTTCTACCGGAGCCATCGGTAATGAGGGATAGAAATAGGGTGCGTATCTGGGAGAAGGTCAATACTGAAGTCTATTTCCCTTTCAGGAGAAATACCGGTTAAATCATCCAGGAAAACTTCCGAAAAATTGTTAACAACGGGGACTGACTCAAGAGCAGGGGTCTCAGAATCTACACCCCTCACCCTAATTATATGGTATATGTAGCCCTTAGAAATCATCTTTCTAGCTTTAAGACAAGAGACAAATTGACCCTTAGGCGTAGAATTTCCCCATTTCCATTCTAGGACATGCTTATTTGGAAACTGAAACTTGACTGCAGGAGTCCTACAATCAATAGAAGCATAACATGAGTGCAACCATTCCATGCCAAGGATAACATCAAAATCTAGCATATCAAGCTTTACCAAATCAACAAGGGTATCTCTATGGGACAAGGAAACGGGACACTTTCTATAAACCCTCTTAGCCACAACCTCTTGAGGATCTTTCTCAACCTTAGAACCATGAAACTGTGGAGGATTCATCCTAGTGAAGTCCCTCACTCTAGATGCCGCCGTACCCATATTTGGGTTCACGGGAACCACAACCTCCCTATTGGCTTGAGCCGTCATGGCTTGGGCCAACACTTGAAAAGCAGCCCTAGACTCCGCATTAGTCACTTGCTCGACCAAAGGGTCAACCGGAGCTTGAGGTTCTTGTTCCATATTCTCCCTTACATTCCTTCTATCATAAGCTCTTCAAGTAGCCATATCCTGTAGAGCATCGACTAAGGATTAGGAGAGACACCTTATTGAGTTTACTCTATCGCACGACTTTAGAGTAATGAAAGAAATGTAGTTTCCTAAACATCTTGTAGCCTCTCATTCATAAATGTAGCGCGCTTCACACTCATGAACAAGACTCTACTCAACGTGGCTTATGAGACATCCTAGGACCTTTCTAAACCTTGTGCTCTAATTACCAAGTTTTTCACGACCCAAATACTCCCTAGGTGTAACATGGCGTATAGGACCTCGAAAGGCCCCATACAAGCCACTTAGCATTCATAACATAAGAAATAGAATGAAAAGTTTTAAAAGACAATTTCAATACATGAAAATTTATAGAGCAAAGCGGAAGTTTAAGAACTTTTCTCATTAGTCATCTAGTACATAAGAGTGAAATTGGGCCTAGCCCATATAACATGTCCGAAACTGAAAATAAGAAAGAAAGCTCAAAACAATGAAAATCCATCTTCAAAGCATGAGGACTCACCAAAGCTCGGAATCTCTCAAATCAACCTCTAGCCACGAAACTGAGAACCATGTCTGTCGGACCCTACATTTGGGGAAATGTAGGCAAGAGTATGTGTTAGTACAAAATATGATAGCATGGCATAAAATCATTTAATTCATGCTAAAAGGGGACATTTCCATGACATGCAGTGACCAAGCTAAAACATGATATAAAAAGGGTTAGAAGACATAAGTCATAAATCGTGGTCAATGCAAGTTAACATCTTTAAAACCTTTGAACACATGTGAAATACTTCTTGAAGTAACCTTAGTTCATTATGATTGTGGGAATTAGCCTTAACCGATATAAAGACCATGTGAGCTATAACATGATCCCCCGGTGTATCCCACACCGAAAAGGATTGTCCTACTTTCCAAGGTAGGACCATGAATTCTGGCTTAGGTGGATCCACTAGCTAATGTATATCTAGACAATCATCCTATGGTGGCACATAAGTAAGGGATAAGGATATTTCTTCTAGAAACCTGGCCTCTACTCACGGGAGAGCTTCCATCTCAATATCCTGTTGGTGTTAAGTATAAATCCCATGAAATAGTCATTTTCTTACTTGTTCTCATTATCCGTGGAGGGGAACGTCATCTTGCCAATCCAAGCTAGGTCAAAAGTCATCCATGGAAAGGTATCATTCAATAACCAATTCAAGCTAGGTTTTATTAGGATAGCTTCTTAACCTTGATTCATTTAGGTGAGAAGACCTTTCAACCTTAGAATCCTTACTATGCGAGAAAATCTTTCACAGTCATACTTTCATGTGTATATGAGAAATCCTTTCAACAACGGAACAACAACATCATCATTGATACTTCACTCTCAAAGCATCCTTAAAACATTTACATAAATTTCATAAGAACATGTTTGATTTCATAAACTTCTATTTCATAATCCAACATGGGAATTTCATGGGTTCATGGGGAATCATCCTAAAATCATGAGATTAACTCAATTTATGCATAAAAGATCATAGATCAAACAATTAAATCAATAATCAAAAGAACCCATAACATAGAAAAAAAAAAGCCCTAACTCAATTGGGGATTTCTAACTTCGAAAATAGGAGAATTTGGGAACTCCATGAATGGAAGGAATCCATGGATGAAAACTATACCTCAATGCCAAAAGCTTGCCTTCAATGGTGGAATAGGAGACTTGCCTTGGAACCCTAGATTGAACCCTTCTTCTTCAAGTTTTCTACGGAGAGAAATATTTTGGAGAGGAAAAACTTGATCTTCTTTGGTACATTTAAGAGAATGACTTGAATGGGTAAATTTTGGGGTTACAATCACTTATATAGGGGTTCTAGGTAAGGGAAAAATGATATAGTATCAAGATAAATTAATTAGGAAAAGACCCAACTGCCTTTAACTTACAGCTTACGTGAACCTCAAAATGGAGGCCCACATGAGCCATCAAGGATCACACGGGACATGGTGGCAACCCAACTGGGAAACCCTACCTCCCCCCCCCCCCCCCGCTCCCTTAAATCCTTGACTCACCTCACGACCCATCTAGGTGGCTCATGAGAAGGCCTAGTCTTGGAGTGGCTATTTCCTCCCCTTCACGGGCACCACCACGAGCCGTCTAGGTGCTCGTGGGAGGGGAGCCCTTTTAGGCCAGGCACTTTGAGCTTTCACGAGCTTCACCACGCCTTGTGGTGCCCTTCACGAGCCTTCTAGGTCTTCGTGAAGGGTGATTTGGCCCAGTCTTAGGCTGGTGACCTCTCACTTAATCCCTCTTCTACGTTTCTAGATTCTGGGGTGTTATAATTCAACACTAAGTTTGAAGATAATTTGATGGGACAAAATTAAACTTAGAAGGAATTTTTTTAATTTTGTTTTTCATGATTCTCATGTTGTTTGCCTTCATCCGGGTTCGTCTACTTGCCAACATTCTTGTTAAAAATCACTAATTAAATAATTAGTAACCTATGTATTATGTTCAATTTGTATTGAACGTCCACAATTTGAAGATAAGGTAAGGTAGCTCACATAATTCATACATACAACGCTACATAATTTTTTATGCAGTTACATAATTTATGACACAGACAATTTAATCAAGCGCTATACTTACGACAAATACATAATTTGATTGGGCAAAAATAGTAGGCAATACCCATGACAAGTTTTTATACTTATTTTAATTAGTTGCAGAAGATAAACAAAGATTATTCGTTCAAACAATCTTGGTTGTCTGATGCCACATGTAAGATTTAAATACTTTAATACACATTGAACATGATAATCTTACATAGAGATCGTTAGGGGCACATACCTGATGCGAAAAACATCATTACAGAGAAAAACGAAAGCATTAGTCGTAAATTAGTTTCTACCTCCTTGCCCTATCCTTACGTTACCACAACCATCAACGATGTAAATAATGAAGAGAATATGTGGTAACCCTAATGGGTGGAGGGAGGACCAATTTATAGAGGTTATGACTTAATCCGGTATGTCGATCAAGTAACCTATGTACGGATGAGATCAATTCTTCATTAAATATTATTTATGGTATTACTTGGGTCACAAGTAAACTTGGGCCATAAGTAAGAATTAATCTTACATTTCATGGCATAAGTCAAAAGGGTTTTGATGGAGATTTTATTCTCAACCTTTTTATGAAATTATCGTTTCTAACTAACCAAATATTCCAGATAAAAAATAGAAAATCATCGTGCCAGTGCAGATTCTTGTTGACAACGTCAAGTTTCCTAAAAAAATCTAACTATAGTTTAATTCTTGATAACTGATGAACTTGTTGATTTTGTATATAACACCCATTTCTGGACAATGTTTTCTTACATTTGTGCATTCAAGAAAAATATATCTTATAGTTTTTGGAACGTTACATAGGCTGCAGTTATTAGATATGTCAATACCCATAGAATGTACATAGTTACATATTGGAAGTCAACTATGTTAACACAACCATATTAAAAACTTTAGTTTGTTAAGATAGTGTAACTGTCATCACTTGAAGTTCTCTATAGGACTTAAATGATGAGTTTTTTACTCCCTAATGAAATTGTAGACAAATTTTGTCGCTATTATATATGACACGGGGGTTTGAAAATCAAGTAACCACATCAGGATTATTTGGATTGATCGGTATGTAACTGTAGTTAATAAGGTTGATTATGTTGTCGGTTAACTCGACAGACAAAGTATTTGACCTCCAACTACCCTTAGTATACACCATAGTTTTTATCGAAAGGAAATATTCATTTAAGACTAAGGGTCCTTGAATTTTTCTCTGACTGTGGTATAGTTTGGTAACCATTTATCGTGCCAGAAAGATAGTACTGTGTCATTTTTCAAGATCCAACATAAATCTTTTTTGTATATATCTAGATCTTAACTAAGTTTTTCAAATCCTGCTATGTTTTTTTTTTCTTGGGTATGGTAGGTTATGTTTTCCTCTTTAGTGTATTTATTTATTATTGTAGATCAGAAGCCCAAAGAGATCTATTGTTTTTAGAAGCTAGTCAGGCTAGTTTAGCGAGCAGTACTAAGTTTTTAGTGTTCGCTTGTTGTACTCCTAGGCCTCTTTCATGCCTGTCTTTTGTTATAATGTCTCATTTTATCATGTGCATTTTACTTTTGTACTTGTGGTACCCATATAGTTTTTTTTTGTATTTGATAAATTTTATCAGATATATTATGAACGAGGTTTGTAATTTTCATAATATGATTTGAAATGTTATTTAAACTAGACTTTACGAGCATTGGTCTTCCTGCATTGTTTAAGAATTTAATTTTTTAGCCTGCTAACTTAGATTGAAAATTATCCAATATGAATTGAAAGTTTGTATTTGTAGGTCTTTTATAGTGTATGGAAAAACCTAAATATTTTTCAAATTTATTTCGACTTTTAATATCAAGTTTAGTTGTGAGCTCTTTTTTTATTCATGTTGAGCAATTTCTAGAATAATATAATCTTTGATTTCTTGTTATTGATTGTTTTTCCAAATTGCGAGAAAAAATCACTGAGTATGCAACATATTTCATTAGCGCTGGTCATGAGGACTAGGTCATCCACAAAGAACAAGTGGGATATTTCTGATCCTCTAATAGCTATCTTGATTGATTTTCAGTATTTTTAACCAAATCTCAGTTTCTAATATTCCAGAGAGGATTTTCATATATAAAATAAAGGCCTAACCCATCGGTGGCCCCCTAAAGATGACATTAATTTTCACTTAGACACTCCAACTAGACTTTGTTCATTTTAGACACCTCATGTGATGTCCCGCTGTGTCATTTTGACACTTTTTGCTGACATGACATAGTGAGTGTGATACACTCCTTACCGGCGCGTGGAGAGCTTATATTTAACCTATTTTTATTTTATTTTTTCTTCTTCTTCTTCTTCCCCATTTTAGCCACCATTTTTCAAAACTTAAACTCCTTCCATGGAGAAATAGATCTAATAGTGCTACAACACCAAGAGATTTCAAGCTTAAACAACTTTTCTTATTTTGTTGCCATTCTTCCTCCTTGAAATGTTTTGAAAAAAATCAAAATATATTTTTTTAAAAGAAAATCTAGGAAATTCTTTTAGGGAACTCTTTGTTTAGATTTGAATAATTTGGTTTTATTTGAAGTTATAAGTAAGACGAATCAGTTTTTGCAAAGAAATTGTGCTTTTGGAAAATAATTATTTTCAAATAGTTAAATTACTATGAAAGCATATTGGAGAAAGACAATTTGGATTGGGGAGAGGTTGAGGTTGGGGGGTGGGAGGTGGTGGAGAAGATGCATTGAGTGTGGGAGGGGTAGGGGTTGTGGACTGTGGAGAAGACAATCTGGTGGGGGAGGGGTTGAGGATCAGGGTTGGGGAGTGGTGGAGAAGACAACATAGGATGGGCTTGTAAGTGGTTAATTTTTTTAAAACAATTGTTTGGATAAAAATTGCCACATGTCATCAAGTCATTGGCCTTTTTTAAAAAACTCAAAATTTATTATTTAAAAATTATTTTCAATATATATGCCACATGTCTTTGTTTAATTCGTCAGTTTGACACGTCATCGACGAGTGTGTTACACACGCCTTACATATTTGGCTGATTATAAAAAAGTGTCAAAATGACACACCAAAACATGACATGAGGTGTCTAAAATGAATAAAGCCTAGTTGAAGTGTCGAAGTGAAAGTTAGTGCCAACTTTAGGAGGCCACCGATGGGTTAGGCCTAAAATAAATATATATAGTGAAATAGGATCTCCGTGTCTTATTCCTCTCGTCGGTTAAAAAAAATTGTTTGAGTTTCTTTTATTAGAATTATCACATTATTCGTAGTGATGCAAGACATTATAAGGTTGATTGTTTTATGGGAAAATTGAAATAATATAGAGTGACTTTTGTTTTATGTTTAAAAAGAGATATTAAACTTATTATATAAAAATCGATTTAACTTAATTTTCAAAGAAAAATCAATTTTATAAAAGAGAGTCGCCACTTAATTTTATTAAGAAATTAAGAAAACTTATGAATTTTTAAAAGACTTTAAACCAGAGAAAAATCATTTGAAAATACCAAATGGGTTCGGGGTTCAATTTACACTTCGAAAAGGGTTTAAGCATTCGAAGTGTCCGTTAACGTGCGGTTGACCTACGACTTGACCAAAACATTTTGACTAATTTTGAAAAATAATAAAGTAAATAAAACCCATTTTTTATTATTATTTGAAGGAAATAGACTTAAAATAATTTTTAAGAAAATGATTTTTTATATTGACAAACAACATAAATAAATAAGTAACAAAAAAACACAAATATTTCAATCAAACATAAAAGAAGAAACGACTATCTTTTGGGATTTAATTAAACTAAACCAAATCAAATAAAAGGTTAAAGTTAACACAATAAACAAATAGTAATAGGATAAATTACCTATCTACACACTTTTTTTTCTTCATAATTCCCATTATTCCCTACCAGTTCTAAAATTTTCCAAAATCCTTTATGGACAACTACCATACGGTAATGTATCGATCTCAAATCTAACATCTTATGGCAACAATTACTTATTTAATGTATCTAGTATAAATACAATACTTATCAATTTAAACGAGATACATAAATAGTAATGTATCATGCACTAATTTTTCTAGATATGATACGTAAATTCGAATTTATACTAAATGTATCAATTACATAGCAACTACCACACATTAATGTATCGATCTCAAATCTAACATCTTATGAGCAACAAATATTAATTTAATGTACCTAGTATAATACAATACTTATCAATTTAAACAAGATACATAAATAGTAAAATATTAAGTAGCAAAGATATTCATGATGTATCTTCTCAAATTTTTCGACTATTTTGAATCGAAATTGAAAGGATCTTCAATAAACTAGGAGAAGAATTTTGAATCTCAAAATTTTCAACAATTTTGATTCAAAACTGAAAGGATCTTCACTGACTAGGAGAAGAAAGAATCTTGAATCTCAAAATTTTTGATAATCTTGAATCAAAATTGAAAGGATCTTCAATGAACTTGAAGATTCAAAATGATATCGCTTGTCCAACAACAATTCCATCACTTTTGTATCCGTCCTAACTCACCTCACTTACCCAAAATTTTGACAAAAGTTTTTGAATCAAATCTGAAAGGTTTCTTCGTTGAACGGGGGGAGCAATTTGTTTTTTTTGAATTTCTTCATTCTATTAGGATTTGCCTCTGTATGATTGAGAGTAAGAAGAAACTTAAGCGTAATTTATGGGATTTAATTAATTTTCAGATTTTATTCTCCTTTTTAGCGCAACAAAGATTTTTCTTGTATTAGAATTAATGTATCCGGATGGTGAATTAATGTATTCGGATGATGACTTATGTATCTGGAAGGTACAAATTTAAAGGGATTATTGTAACTAGAAAAAAAGTAGGGATAGGATGTAATTTACTCTTTACACTATGAGATTTATGTAAGTTATACATAATAATAAGAGAAGAAGTAAAGTCAAATTTTGGGCTTTTGGCCCAACTTGTCCTAACACTAAAAATGGGCTAATGATATAAAATGGGCCTCACCCTCCTCCATTTCTGCTAGACCTATTGTGCAAAGAAAGAATGGGCTTCTGCCCATTTTCATTCCTAAAAATCCATGTATATATTGAACATATACTTCTGTATATAGGCCATATTTTGGTCATTTTTCCTGTATATTAGAAGTATACAACCCATTTAAGCTCCCCAATACTTGTATTTCGGTTTTAGGTCTGTATTTCGACGCCTTGACCTGTATATCAGCGTATATCGCTATATATCAACTTCCCTTTTATTTCCACTTTTTGATCCATTTCGAGGCAGACTCGAGGAAAACATTACTTACGCCACCAGAACCCCAAAAATCAGAAATGCAGTGGGATTAGAGTACAATGGACTCGAGATGACATTTGTAGCAAAACAAAAGGAATTAAATTAGCAAAATGAAGAGCATATCACCTTTAAGTTTCTAAATCCAATTAATTTACAAGAAATAGTAAACTTACACAGTCTTAACTAATCACGATCATAATGACATTTAACTAAAAAACTCAAGTTATAAAAATGAGGACCTGAACGCTAAACAGACCAACAATTCTTGTAACTAATCACTAAACTAATCATTTGAAAATTTAGAAAAAAGCAAGAAAATTAAGAACAAATTAAACCATAGCCTAAGAATTATTAAACTAATTATAGTCACATGTACACCAAGCATGGATAGGTATGCATCAGTGATGATATTAAAACCAAAAGAAAAACGCATTTAACACCATACATCACTTAGATTACCAAAAAGATGGACTAAACAACTCATTTAAATGACAAAACTTAAACCAAGTAATTACATCATAGACAAGCATCTAATCCAAATGCACGATTCCTCAAATAAAGAAAGTAACAACTAAATTCTAGACTTATCACTTACTAAAACTCGAAAAACCAACTAACCAAACAACCTTATATTAAATTTAGCAACATGAAATACAGATAAAAGACTTGATGCTGAAAACAGAGAAAATCAAGCATATCAGATTGCTTTTAAAAGAAAGGGATAACATTTGATGAACAAAATATACCCTACTGCCATGAAGGAACAACAATGATTAAGGCATTCCTTTAGGAAAACAAACATACTTTTAGGTGCTTCAAACAGTTCTAGCAAATAATCAAGATAAGAACAGATAGATTAAGAATAACAAAATCAACAAGCTTGAACATAGAAAATAACGAGACGACAAAACTGAAACCAACAATAAATGTATTTAAATCAACGATCAATCCACATTAAAATTACACATGAATTTATAAGAAAGTCCACACAATAGACAACTTAAACGCCTTACACATAAACATGATCGAGCGGTCGAATATAACAAACAATTACATTTTTAGTTCATACGGAAATTAAAATTGAAGAGAGTGTTACCTTTCTCGGAGCGGTGAACTTGAACTCGATATGCTGGAGACGATTCTACCACCAATGAGTTCCGAGAATTCCAACGAGAACTTTTGAAGTAAACAAAGTTAAAATCCAATGAAACTTTAACGCTAGCTTTCGTTGTTCTAAAAAATGTAGAGCATTTTGATTTTCTAATGTCATTTCATGAAGGAGAAAATATATAGAAGAAGATTTAGCGCTGGAAATTGGGGGGAAACGGGTGAAATTTTTAGAGAAAAAATTGAATTCAAAAATCAAATTTTCTTAAGGATAAGGAATATACCAAGAGGCTTTTCGAATTTTTGAACGAATTTGAACGGGAAGACGAGTTGAATTGTCGTTTCTTAGAGCAAGGATGCTTGAGGTGCGAGATTTTGGCACCTAGATTATTCTCCAACATTCTTGTTCGAAAGGATAAGGGAAAAGGAAAGGGACACACGCAAGGTCGGCGTTCGGGTTCGCTGCGTTTCTGGGTTGTAAGTACGGTATTGCTGGGTTTTGGTTTCTGGGTTCGTTGGTCACGATTTCTTGCTGGGTTTCGGGTTTCTGGGTTCGTTGGTCACGATTTCTTGCTGGGTTTCGGGTTTCTGGGTTCGTTGGTCACGATTTCTTGCTGGGTTTCGGGTTTCTGGGTTCGTTGGTCACGATTTCTTGCTGGGTTTCGGGTTTCTGGGTTCGTTGGTCACGATTTCTTGCTGGGTTTCGGGTTTCTGGGTTCGTTGGTCACGATTTCTTGCTGGGTTTCGGGTTTCTGGGTTCGTTGGTCACGATTTCTTGCTGGGTTTCGGGTTTCTGGGTTCGTTGGTCACGATTTCTTGCTGGGTTTCGGGTTTCTGGGTTCGTTGGTCACGATTTCTTGCTGGGTTTCGGGTTTCTGGGTTCGTTGGTCACGATTTCTTGCTGGGTTTCGGGTTTCTGGGTTCGTTGGTCACGATTTCTTGCTGGGTTTCGGGTTTCTGGGTTCGTTGGTCACGATTTCTTGCTGGGTTTCGGGTTTCTGGGTTCGTTGGTCACGATTTCTTGCTGGGTTTCGGGTTTCTGGGTTCGTTGGTCACGATTTCTTGCTGGGTTTCGGGTTTCTGGGTTCGTTGGTCACGATTTCTTGCTGGGTTTCGGGTTTCTGGGTTCGTTGGTCACGATTTCTTGCTGGGTTTCGGGTTTCTGGGTTCGTTGGTCACGATTTCTTGCTGGGTTTCGGGTTTCTGGGTTCGTTGGTCACGATTTCTTGCTGGGTTTCGGGTTTCTGGGTTCGATCGAAGGAAGAAGAAGAATATATGGTTAGGTCTGGTACTGTATTATTTCTGGGTTGTGCGTATGGTATTGTTGTTGTATTGAGGTGGGTCTTTTGGTATTAGATTGGACCGATTTCATTGAAATGGGAAGTAATGGGCTGATATTGGAATTATTGGGCTGCTGATGGTTGGGTATCTGGTTGAAGAATTGAAGGTTAAAAGGGATTAAAATGTGAAATAGAAGCGCCTAAACTTGTAATTGGAGAGATGGTCATATGGATTTCAATTACAGCCAATTGAAGTTAAGAACATAACCAATGAATTCATTTATTAAATTTGGCTAGTAATTAAATAAGACGAACTAATATAATTAACTAAAGAGCTTCTTAATCTTAAGAAAAATAAAATAATTAACTTAATTATAAATTAATAGCTCAAAAATATAAGTATTAATTAACTAAACCAATTAACCAACTATTTAAGTAAAAATAAAATAAAATTGAGATGATTAACAAAAATATTCAAGAAATGTACTAATTATATAAAAAAATTTATTTAAAATGAAAAAATTATTTTAAAAATAACTTGAAAAATATTATGAATTTTATAAAACTAACTATTTCAAATTGTTTGAAATTGAAGAAAGCTCTATAATTAATATACATTGTGGAGGGTCAAAATTGGATGTCAACAACTGTCCCTCATTTGACTTGGATTGATGAAAGAAAACTGAGGCAAATGAAATTGATGAATCCAATTTTGACCGACCACATCTTCATCCTTCAGAAAAGAGATTTTGGTATGGACTTTGGGAATTATGGCCAAATTTCGGAATTGGGTTTCCTATATTTCTTAGGATATATGAAATTCAGGCCACTTGTAGTTCGATACGCTTGATTTAACGTAGGATTATGAAAGAATTCAAAATCTATCCTAATATCGAATTATGAAGAAATAAGAATGCTCGCGAATAAGATGTGAGAGAAATTGTTGGAATACAACTGAGTTTTCAACATTGAGCCCGCCTACATATCCCTCAACTTAAGGAATCAGGTTGTTTGTTGTTCAACTCGATCGGTTGGAAAGGGAAATCTATTATGCTAGATAACCTTCGGTTCTGGAAGAGTAACAAGAGAATGAAGTATGAAAAAAAAGGCTTGCAACCTCTTATCCATGAATGTGGTGCACTTCACACACATAAGTATGAACTTACACAAACATAATTTTCAAATCTCTTGGTGCATTGTCACCAGGATTGGAAAGTTTCCCCCGGTGAGAGCCAAAATTTTCCGAATGCAAAACTGAAACTGATAAACCCAAAGAAAAACCCACATGCCTTCTGATAGGGATGTGGTTTGATTGTGATGGAAGTTTCTCCTCAGCTTGCGCCCAAGAGTTTGACATTCATCTTTGGACTACGTTCCAGTTCGCTCCTAAGAAAAAGTTCCACGTTGTGTTGCATCCTTTTTGATGTTGTCCGCACCTTGATTTGTTTGAGAATTCATCCTATTATCGAAAAAGACTGCGATAAAACTCATTAGAAGAAACATGATTGAAGAAAGCGATAGCATCCCTTACGATATTTTTGGTGTCTTCTTGTATGTTTTTATGAATACACTATTGTCTTGGCTTTTCAAAGTCATCCTTCTGAAGTATTGTGTGTAGAAAATCTTCTTCTGATTGTTGAAGTAATAATGTTTTTCCAAAATAATTGTCTTTCCATCGATAGAACAAATAAAGGTGTTATCGATAAAGTACTTGACAAAATAAATGCTTCTTCACTGGTGGCGATAAGAATCTACTGATAAAAAATTGGTAAAATAAATGTTTGTCTATAGATAAGACTTCATCAAAAGAATTGTTGGAAAAATGGATGTCTACCCATCGATAGGATAAACGTATATCCATTGATATATAGAAAAATACATATTCATCAGTCGATAGGGTATTTTGCTAAATAGATGTTCATCCATCGATAGGAAGAATAATAATAATTCATTGATGATGATCCATCGATAAGATAGTGATAATGATGATCCATTGGTAGGATGATGATAATGAAGATTCGTCGTTATGATAATGTGTATGATTCATTGGTAGGATGATGATAATGAAGATCCGTCGGTAGGATGATGATGATCCATTGGTAGGATGATGTTGATCCATTAGTAGAATGATGAAAATGAAGATCTGTCGGTAGGATAATGATGATGAAAATCCGCCGGTAGGATAATGTTGATCCATTGGTAGAATAAGGCTGATGATCCATTCGTAGAATGACAATAATGAAGATTTATCAGTAGGATAATGTGAATGATCCGTTTAACAATACGACATGAATGTACCTTGGGTGATGGTATTATCTCGTTTGCTAATAATGTAGAAATGTCCCTCTGGATGATGCATATTATCGTATCTAATGTCGACGTGACTTGTGAATATTCTTCAAACGTCCTTGATGCTGAAAACTATAATTCGATGTCATGGTAGATGCTTGTACATCTTGAGAGTGATTCTTTCACTCGCTCACACTTTGCTGGAGATTTAAACAAGGTGTTGTTGATCGTATTTTGAACTGTTTCTTTTTCTTTAGAAAAACTTCAATGACTCTCATGCAACCACCAAAAAGTTGTCGATTTTGGGTTGCTCTTCGCCCTTTTGACTTCTTTGTATTTATTGAACGGACGAATATGATGATCTTGTGACATTCTTATAGACCTGCATCCACAGAAAAATTGTTAATTTTTAAAACAAATTGATTTGTGTTGACTTCTTCGATTGCTTACTCATTATCTTGCTATCTTCAATTTATCGCTCTGATCTCTATATTCTTGATAGACATAAGATGAAATTATACAAAATATTTGACATATTAAAATTATTTTATGGAAAAAAAGAATTTTTTGAGAATCATTTTGGAAAAGGTCACTATCAAATGTCATGTCATGCATAGCTAAAATGAACGTCCTTAGTTCAATTTTTTTACGTGTCTGATAGCTTGTTCTGGAGAATTCAAAAGATCCTTAAAGCTTGAGAAATTTCTGGTATGGTCCTCTCGAAATCTATTATAATTGGGAAGTTTTGCAGCTGGCTCTGAAATCAACAACGTCGAAGATTGATGAAGTTGACTATGAACTTTAATGATGCTAGAGATCATTTGAAGTTAGCTTTAAACTTCTAATAACGCTCGAGATATTCAAAATTTACTACAAGCTTCTAGTGATGCTTGAAGATATTTTTGAGGCCATCATAATTTTTTTTTGTCTTAGTTAGATGTCTTGTTGTACCTCAAACTATTGATATAACTTGTAGATTTTTTGAGACCCTCTCAAATATTCTTTCCTAGTTGCAACTCACAATTTATCTTCAGTCTTGACTTGTTGGTGAGATCCAGTTCTTGAGAATTTTTGTGTCCCTTTCAAAAATTCTTTCCAAATTTCTATTGTAAAGGAAAATAGGAATCTTACGGGAGATATGACTGAACTATTGTGGGGCCTACATATCCCATTGATGCAAGAATCAGGTCAAACGTAGTCCCCTATTGAGGATTAACAGAAATAGAAAATTTTTGATAAAGAAATGACCGAGGTCGACAAAGGCCGCTTACGTATCTCATTCTTGAGAATTTAGGTCGAACGTAGTTCAAGTACATAAAGGGGTGACCGAAGCTGACATAGGCCGCCTACGCATCTCATTCTTGAGAATTCAGATCAGACGTAGTTCATTACAAAGGGGATTATTGAAAATGTATTAAGGGGTGACCGAAGCCAACGTAGGCCGCCAACGTAGGCCGCCAACGTATCTTATTCTTGAGAATTCAGGTCAGACGTAGTTCATTACAAAGGGAATATAAAAAATATACGAAGAGGTGACCGAAGCCGACGTAGGCCGCCTACATATCTCATTCTTGAGAATTCAGGTCAGACGTAATTCATTACAAAGGGATAATTTTCCAACTATAAAACCTAAGACGATTACGAGAAAATTATGTGATTACATGGAAATAAATAAAAGAAACTCTGAGTAAACATAACAACTCTTGATAGTATCTGAGTCAATTGACAACTTGTGAAATAAATGTCTATGCTCAATCACAATATTTTATCAAACAAATGTATTGATGTATTATCTAAGAAAACTGATGAGTTCTCTTTTCTGAGCTTCCGTTAGATAGACGTTGATTTGTGCTTCTTTAACGCATTCATCCATCTCTAGATTCACAGTTTCAGTCTTATCCCGATTCTCAACTATTTCAATTCATTGGCAAGGTGTTCAGATATCATAATCTCCTCATCATGCTCTTTCAAATTATCGTCATACACCTCATTTTGTTTATTTAGCTTGTGACATACATGATATTGACAGATTTAAAATTATTTTTACTGAAATAAAAACAAAGACGGTTAGAAATAGAATTAAAGCAAGAAAAATAAATTATCACAATAAAAGAGGCTTTCATTGAAAATAAGGAAATATGAACTTTGGCCATGACCATGGTCCATTTTTCCTTTTTCAAAATGTTACGAGAGAAATTAAAACATAATTAGGTCAAATGACATAAAAGGTGGATCCTGGGCTTCATTCGGACTACCACCGATTTTCAAAAATAGCATAAGATTCATCTTTGTCTATCAAGATGAGCGAGGAGTCAAGAGTGGAGTGAAAGTCCCATTAAGAACTTTCTTTTTGGTTCAGCGACTGGTATGCTTGATCTCTCGATCAATTCCTCTAGCCCAACATCAACTTCCTTAGAAAGACTCTTAGTTCTTTCTCCGACACCGTTATCATTGACATATTCCTCTACCAGAAAGGACTGATACAAATGAGGTAAAACCTTTGGTTGAACATGATTCATCTCCTTCTCTATTTGACCCTCTCCTCGCACTAAAGAAAAAACATGATGGGGTGCCGTGATCGCAAATTTAGAGTTCTCACTTACACTCCGAGAAGCTATAACTTTCTCAAGGCGGTCAGGATTGGTTGGGGTTATGTATTTACACACACGACAATATTCTTCGACTTCAATAATGTTGATGGTAAATCCCACATGATTTGTCATGGAGTTAATGCTGACACTAGTAGTGGCTGTTTGAAGAGTTAAAACCTTTTGATATATCATGTCTTGAATTTTATGCTTCAAGTTGATACAATCATTTGTAGTATGTCCAGCGCCTCCTGAATGGTAAGCACAATGAAGATCGGGTCTATAAAGCTTAGAGTTGACATTGATGCTTTTTGGATCAATTGTTCTTATTAGGCCAACTGATTTCAATCTCTCAAATGTTGTGTTCAGCTCTCAATCAAAAGAGTAAAGACTCTAGAAGGTTTCTTCTCAAGATTTGGGTAGGGATGATTGTAATTATTTGTAGAGGTGGAGGTACTTGACAATAGTTTGGAGGATTTTGGTTAGTTGGTGCTGGCGCTTGAAAATTTTGGTACTGTGGGGCTCGGTAGGTAGGAGGGGTGTTTTGGTAGTGTGGGGGTGAATTTCGGTAACTTGATTGGATATTTAAACAATTAAATGATAGATCTTGGTAATTTTGAGGGGTATTTTGATATGTGGAGATGGAGTTTGGTAAACATGAGGTGGAATTTGATAACTCGGTGGTGGAGTTTGGTAATTAGGAAGGGTATTTTGGTAATGTGGAGGTGGTGTTTGATAACCTCATTGGGTATAACAAGCTGGATATGGATTTTGTGGAGCTCAAGGATAACCTTTGTAAGGTGAGGATTTTATGATCCATCAAATGCGTAGGAAATAGAAGACACATCCTCTCTCTTCTTTTTCAATAACCTTGAAGATTCAGTTGGGGCGGTAACGCGAGAAATCATTTCGGTTTTAAGCCCATCTTCGATAGTCTCACCTACCTTGACTATCTCCGCAAATGTCACTCTAATGAGCAATATTATCCTGTCATAATACTTTGTCTCTTGAATGTGTATGAACATTTTAACGATCTCCTTCTCAAACATAGGAGGTCGAACCTAGGCGACCACTTTCCTACATCTATACGCATATTCACGATAGCTTTCAGTGGATTTCTGTTTAATTTTCTCAAAAGAATACCGATCAAAAATGGTCTCCACATTATAAACAAACCTCTCAATGACGTCTCTAGATTATGCATTCTAGTTAGACCATTGTTTTATCTCTTGAGAGGTGAACCATTCCTAGGCCTCTCTGCTTAAACTTCGGCTAAAGAGCCGCATTAGAAAATCTTCATTCTTTCCAACTCCCAAGAGTTTATCACAATATTCTCTTAGATGAGCCAATAGATATCCGATCCCTCCAAAAGTGTCAAATTTTGGCCCTTTTCGGAAGGTCCAAATTTGAATGGATACATAGATCTCTATAGTTCAGTCCAACAACCTCTGAAGTATAATGCAACTCCTTCATGGCTTTCATGATCTCCTCTTTTATATTCTGCTTAGCCATTTCTTCCTTAGCTCTCCACTCTTTTGTCTGCTCCTCATAATGATTGAGTTTAATTTCATTTTTTACTGGGATTCGGAAAGTAGGTTTTGGAGGCAAAGGTGGAACGGTGGATGGGTTTTGGGTGTTTTGAGGGTCTTGATATATCTGGGGGAACGCTGAGGGTTGGTATTTTGGTTTAGAAGATGGGGAAAAATATGAGAATTGTTCATATTTTGGTTTGAGGGAGAGGGAAGGTGTGATGGTTGGTATTTTGAGGAGGAGGTGGTGCTTGATAAGAAGCAGAGGTGTGATGAGGATTTGGGTCGATGGTGGAGGGATTTTGAGTAGGGTTGGAGGATGGGTTCTGGACCTGTTCTACGTTTGAATTTGAGGGAGGAAAGTAGAGTAGAGGCCTTCTGTCGCTTGGAGTGTTGACAACAAAAATTGGATCTGGAAAATCATGCTTTCTCTACATCTCAACCTTTAGATCGGCTATCTGTTGCATTAATTGCATAATTAACTCGTTTTGTTCAGCGACAGAGGGTTGAACTACAACAACTTCAGTCAGGCCAATCTATTCACTGTTATCAACCATTGTTGCTTTTTTTAATGGATTTCAATCAGGGAAAGAATCTTTGGGAACTTTGGATCTCGTGAAGTAAGGATGTTCGGCCAGCTTATCAACACAGATCAGTTCTAAGAACTTGACAAAGAAAATTAACTCAAAAGGAAAACGTGTTAGTGTGTGTAGATGGTAAATAATACAAAATATCACACACATGATTGTAAACACATAAGAGTTGATTCACTTGGAGATAAACAAGCCCACGGGTTTTGGGTTGCGTAGATGATATTTTGTATCTTTCATTGACACATAATAGATATAAAGTTGACTTGCTTTGAGCCAAGATCTTTGTATCTTTCATTGTCGTACTTCATAATTTCAATTGAGATGAAATTTCAATCACCTTGTAGGAGTTGGAAAATATAGAATTTCTCAAAAATGGGGACCGAGCCTTGAAAGGTTGCCTACGTATCTTATAGAGGAGAATTCAAGTCCTACGTAGTTCGACCTAGCTTGATTCTCTATTTGATTTGAGATGAAGAATAGACCTTTTTCTGAGATGAGAGAGTAAGATTTAGAATTTGAAAGTGAAATTCAAATTTTGTTGGGAAACTAAAGACTCAAAGAGTATTTGGACGCATTTTCGATAGTGACTTCATATGTATGATTAAGGGGTTCTAGAAAAATTTCCAAAAAGAGTAGGCTAGAACATCTTTAAAAAGATCAACATATTCACACAAGCAGTTATAACACATAAACAAATATTGCGCGTTTTAAACAGATATGTGACCCTTTTGTGCCAAGGATAGACTTAACAATTTGAAGGATGTACAACTCCATTTGAAACATTTCATTGGCCCCAAAACCAAAATTTATACAAGCTTTCTAAATAAATTGAATAGGGATATGTAATAGGGAAAATGGGATACAAATGCACCTTGGGTGTTGGGTCATTTTAGTTCAAATGCGCTAAATTGAGGGATTTAGTTTCGCTCTACGCTAGTTGATTAAGAGTGGCTTCTGAAAGACCGGGAACCCATGCGGACAACTTAGGCTGCAACTATAAAAACCATTGGACTCATGATGAACCAATTAATTGTTAGTATAAAAAAGACTAGTTGCGGTTTTGCAAAACCATTCTTTAATATACTACATTTAATGTCGTGGTGACGTAAAATGTCATGAATTCTAAATGACAGTTAATATAGCAACTTAAGCAAGTAAGACATAGATAGGGTAAAATAAATAAGCAATATTAACAAATAGTAAAAAATGAGTCAAGTCATTATGATTAGAACTTAATTAAAACACAACAGAGTCACCATTTCTGTTTTATGTTTAAAAAGAAATATTAGACTTATTTTATAAAAAATGATTTAACTTAATTTTCAAAGAAAAACCAATTTTATAAAAGAGAGCCACCGCCTATTTTTTTTTACAAAATTAAGAAAACTTATGATTTTTCAAAAGACTTTAACACAGAGAAAATCATTTGAAAATACCTAATGGATTCAGGGTTCAATTTACACTTCGAGAATGGTTTAAGCATTCGAAGTGTCTGCAAACGTGCGGTTGACCTATGACTTGACCAAAACATTTTGACTAATTTTGAAAATTAATAAAGTAAAGAAAACTCATTTTTATTATTATTTGAAGGAAATAGACTTAAAATAATTTTTAAGAAAATGATTTTTTATATTGACAAATAATATAAATAAAATAAGTAATAAATAAAACACAAATATTTCAATCAAACATAAAAGAAGAAATGACTATCTGTTGGGAATTTAATTAAATTAAACCAAAACAAATAAAATGTTAGAGTTAATACAATAAACAAATAATAATAAGAGAAGAAGTAAAGTCAAATTTTGGGCTTTCGGCCCAACCTGTCCTAACACTAAAAATGGGCTAATCGCATAAAATGGGCCTCAACCCTCCTCCATTGAAAGGAATGGGCTTCTGCCCATTTTCATTTTGGAAAATCCATGTATACATTGAACGTATACTATTGTATACAGGTCATATTTTTGTCATTTTTCCTGTATATTAAAGGTATACAACCTATTTCAGCTTCCGAATACTTGTAATTCAGTTTTAGGTTTGTATTTCGACGCCTTGACTTGTATATCGGTGTATATAGCTGTAAATCAGCTTCCCTTTTGTTTCCACTTCTTGATCTGTTTCAAAGCAGACTCGAGGAAAACAATAATTACGCCATCACAGCCCCAAAAATTAGAAATGCAGTGGGGTGAGAGTCCAATGAACTCGGGATGACATTTGTAGCAAAATAAAAGGAATTAAGTTAGCAAAACGAAGAGCATATCACCTTTAAGTTTCTAAATCCAATTAATTTACAAGAAATAGTAAACTTACACGGTCTTATCTAATCACGATCATACTGACAATTAACTAAACAACTCAAGTTATAAAAATGAGGACTTAAAAGCTAAACAAACCAACAATCCTTGTAACTAAACACTAAACTAATCATTTGAAAATTTAGAAAATGAACGAAAATTAAGAACAAACAAAAACCATAGACTAAGAATCATTAAACTAATTATAGTCACATGTACACTAACAAGGAGAGGTCTGTACCAGTGATGATATTAAAACCAAAAGAAAAAAAATGCATTTAACACTATACATCACTTAGATTACCAAAAAGAAGGACTAAACAAATCATTCAAATGACAAAACTTAAAATAAGTAATTATAGCATAGGCAAGCATCTAATCCAAACACACGATTCCTCAAATAAAGAAAGTAACAACTAACTTCTAGAATTGTCTCTCACTAAAACTTGAAAAACCAACTAACCAAACAACCTTATATTAATTTTAGCAACATGAAATAGAGATAAAAGACTTTGATGCTGAAAACAGAGCAAAGCAAGCATATCATATTGCTTTTAAAAGAAAGGGCTAACATTTGATGAACAAAATATACCCTACTGCCATGGAGGAACAACAATGATCACATGCATTCCTTTAGGATAACAAACATACCTTTAGGTGCTTCAAACAATTCTAGCAAATAATCAAGATAAGAACATAAAGATGAAGAATAACAAAATCAGCAAGCTTGAACATAGAAAACAGCGAGATGACAAAACTAAAACCAACAATAAAAGTATTTGAATCAGCGATCAATCCACATAAAAAATTACACATGAATTTATAAGAAACTCTGCACAATAGACAACTTAAACGCCTTACACAGAAACAGATTCGAGCAGTCGAATATAACAAATAGTTACATTTTAGTTCATACGAAAATTAAAATTAAAGAGATTGTTACCTTCTTCGGAGCACCAAACTTGAACTCGAGCTGCTGGAGACGATTCCACCACCAACGAGTTCCTAGAATTCCAACAAAAACTTTCAAAGTAAACGAAGTTAAAATCCAATGAAACTGTAACTCAAACTTTCATGGTTCTCGAAAATGTAGAGCATTTTGATTTTCTGATGTTATTTCATGAAATTTTATCGTGAAAAATATTGTAAAGGAAACTTTATTTTTTTGGTTTAGAATTATCCCCCCCTTAACAGTGACTGAAAGAGAGAATATATAGAAGAAGATTTAGCGCTAGAAATTGGGGAGAAACAAGAGAAATTTTTAGAGAAAAAATTGAATTCAAAATATAATTTTTCTTAAGGATAAGGAATATACCAAGATGATTTTTGAATTCTTGAACGAATTTGAACAGGAAGACGAGTTGAACTGTCGATTTAAGAGCAAGGACGCTTGAGGTGCGAGATTTTGACACCTAGATTATTCTCCAACGTTCTTGTACGAAAGGAAAAGGAAAAGGGAGAGGGAAGCGCGCGAGGTCAGGGTTTGGGTTCGCTGTGTTTCTGTGTTGTACGTACGGTATTGCTAGGTTTTGGTTTCTGGATTCCCTGGTCACGATTTCTAGCTGGGTTTGGGTTTTTGTGTTTCGATCAAAGGAAGAAGAAGAGTATAGTTCGGGTCTGGTACTGCATTTTCTGGGTTGTACGTATGATTTTGTTGTCATATTGAGGTGGGTCATTTGGCATTGGTTGGGCCGGTTTCATTGAAATGGAAAGTAATGGGCTGATATTGAAATAATTGGGTTGTTGATGGTTGGGTTTCTGGTTAAAGAATTGAAGGTTAAAAGGGGTTAAAATGTGAAATAGAAGCGGCTAAACTTGTAATTAGAGAGATGACCATATGGATTTCAAGTACAGCCAATTGAAGTTAAAGAACACAACCAAATTGAATTCATTTATTAAATTCGGCTAGTAAATAAGTAAGGCGAATTAATATAAGTAACTAAAGAACTTCTTAATCTTAACGAAAATAAAATAGTTAACTTAATTATAAACTAATAACTCAAAAATATAAGTATTAATTAACTAAATCTATTAACCAACTATTTAAGTAAACTAAATCTTTTTGAGACAATTTTAGAATATTCAAGAAACGTAGTAATTATATACATAATTTTATAAAAATATTATTTTAATTTTTTTTATTTGAAATGACAAAATTATTTTTAAAATAACTTGAAAAATATTTTTTAATTTTATAAAACTAACTATTTCAAATTGTTTGAAATTGAAGAAGCTTTATAATTAATATACATTGTAGAGGGTCAAAATTGGGTATAAACAATTTTAATAAAAGACCATTCAGTTTTGTCAAAAACTTATTCTAAGTTTAGTTTAATAATCATATTAGCATTTTTCTCCTTCATTTTATAAAGTGTGAGATAATTTCTTGAACAGTGATTGCATTATTTGTAGCCTGTTTGTTCCTTGATAAAGACGTATAAGTTTATTCATAATCGGTCTAAAATGCTGAGAGATAATTTTGATAATGATTTTATAAGTTGTGTTACATTTCCCTAGTCTATAAGGCAACAAGGATAGGACGATCACTATTATTATCTATTGTACCAAAATTTGTGGATGGTACTTTTTATTGGGTCCATCTATTAATATATATGTATTTTTAAAGAAAATTATGAGTAGTGATTCTGTTCATTTTCTTTGCCCAATAGTTTTCTTTAAAAAAATTTCAAATTTGATCATTGATGATGGCAAAAATTACAGCTTTGAGTTTGGCATCCCAAACTTTTACATGATCAAAGTGTAGAGGTACTATAGACAAGCTCTACTAATATGTAACACCAAAAAAAAGTCCAAGTTATTGTGGAGTTTAACTGGACTTGATATGTTGTGCTTAAGGTATGGAGGCTCGTAGACCAGATAAGAAGGCTTTACTGGTTTCATTCGAAAAGATGGGAACTCCCACCTATCCATGTTGATAAGACCCCTAACCTGCTTAGGGAGAGAGGAGAAGGAGTTGAAGACATGGATATCATATGCGCCATGGCTAAGAGATGCAAGTTTGTCGGCAGGTTAATTTGCTTCTCTAAAGCAATGACTTATGTGGTATCCATGATCTTCAATTATTTTCATAATTTCTTGGATCATATCTTTGATTCTCCAGGGGGTCTCCATTCTTTATTGGAGTAATTTACCAGGAGCAAAGAATCAGTTTCCCCCTAGACATTTGTGAGACCTTTATCCGCACACCAATTAAGGCCATATAGTAAGGCCGCTGCTTCAGCCATGTTGCTTGTGCTAGGCCCTAGATTGATCGAGTAGGCAAAGATAGTATGACCAAAAGAGTCTCGAATTAGTCCTCCTCCTCTGCAAGAACCTTGAAGGCAGCTACCATCACGTATTGAGTTTAAAAGTCATGGAAGGAGGTTTAATCCATTTAACGGGATTGCTGATATGTTGGTGAATATTGGCATTAAAAATGTTGGAAAGACTTCGCCACGTATCCCCTATATTTGCTTTTCCAAACTTCCTCCTCGTGATATGCAAAAGAGTGAATAAGATATTAACAATAGTTTTGTAAGGAGAGGGTTTAACTTTCTCAAATTTGTTAGCACATCTCGTCTTCCAAATTTCCCAACAAATTATAGGGGGGGGGGGGGCTTGGATAATGAAGGACGCTACGGGGTTGTTGGTATGAGTGTTCCACCAGTTAAGTAAAAGAAGTTTAAGAGAATTCTAGATCAGTCTCACACCCAAAGAATTCGCAATACTTCGCCAAATATTTTTTGCGAGGTTCCCTTTGCAAAAAAGATGATCGGCAATTTCCTGTGAGTTGTTCAGGGATATTCACACAACAGTAGCATCCAGGCTCAATGTTGATGCCAAGTTTTTCCACTTGATCATCCGTTGAGAGTCTATTATAAATAGCTCTCCAAGTAAGGAAACACATCTTAAAGGGGATGGCACAATTCCAAATCTTACTAGTAGCAATGTTGGAAGATCTTTTATTTCTTATAATATTCCAAGCTGAGTGAAAAGTGAAGAGGCCATTATTAGACTCCCTCCAAATTGTTGTATCATCCACATTGTTGTCTCGAGAAACTCCCAAGCTCGTAATCTTATTTTTTACATCTTCAGAAAGATCTCCCTGAATAGAGTTCCAATTCCAGACACTATTGTTATAAACTGTGTTAAGCTTGATCAAAATATTTCCTTCAATATCGGGTTGAAGTAAGTAAAGAGGTCCTAAGCTTGACCAATTGTCAAACCAAAAATCTATCTCTCCTCTACCAATTTTCCAGGAAATGTGATTCTCCATATCTGATCTGGCTTCACACATAGCTTTCCAACCTTGTGAGTTTCCCGAGATCCATTTAGGTTTCACGGGGTGGTGGGTATGCAAGTATTTGGATTTCATGTAATCTCCCAAAAGAGATGTGGTGGTTCTTAAGTTCCACCACTGTTTTGACTAAAAGGCTCGACAAATGTCCGAGATTTTCCTGAAGTTAGCTCCACCTTCATTATAAGGGTAGTTCAAGGTATCCCAAGCAATCCAATGATGTTTACCACCAGCTTCATTTCCAGACCAAAAAGACCTAGCAATGATTTTCTCAATAAGTTCAAGTGTGCCCTTTGGACGGTTAATAGCGCTCAGGATATGAGTAGGGATGGCCATGAGAACATGTCTAATAAGAGTAGCTCTTCCACTGGTAGAAAGAAACTTGGTATGCCGTCCTTTAACTTTGCTAGTTACTTTATTGACAATGTCAGAGTAATACGCTAGTTTCTTTTTACCAGTGATCAGAGGGCATCCCAGGTATCTGATGGGGAATTTTTGAAATCTCATGCCAATGTATCTTTTTGTTCTGTTAACGATAGAGAGGCTGACTTTGGAGCTTATTGTGCATCTTCATCTTTACGAAAGGCCTCGCGATCTCCGCTGAAGTTATAGCCATACTCCGTATTCACTACCTCTTTTTTTCCATCGTTCTTTTCCTCTTTTATTTCCTTTGAGTTTCTACTTTTTAACTAGATTCTTCCACCTTCTTTCAATTGTTCATATTTTTGGGTCTTTTTCTATTATTATCATAAGTTTTTTCTGAGAATACCAATGGTATTTGATGGCCACCAGTATCTCTGATTTTACTTTTTGATTTTGATTTTGGTCATATGTCCCCAGTCAATTTTTTGACTGAATTGCTTTTTCATTCAATTTTGCTGATCTATTTGGCCTTTGTGTTGTGGTAATATTGCATGCGCTTGATATAGAATTAATTGAAAGTTTTCTTCTGATTCTTTAGCACCTCATATAGGTCTTCCCTATTTATCGATTTGTATTTTTTTTAACTTCTGGTTATTGAGATTTAGTGTTCCATTCCCTTTGTTCTTGATGTGAGTGTCTTTTTAATTTATTAATTTCTTATGTGCAGAGCTTTGCATTTACTTCAAGGAGAAAGCATAGAATTGCAAACATGAAATGTGGGGTTGGAGCATAGAAACTTCATAATTAAAAATCAATTCATTGGGTAAGTTCATATTTTCCTAGTCTCAGAGGTGAACCCACACCCTCGAAGGGTGGGCACCTGCACCCACCAACTTTGTAAATAATCATATGTATATATGTATATTTATTTAGAAAACTGGCAGAAACTAGAATATAGTTAACATTGCACCCATGAAAAGCATTAGAGTGCCTTTGTGTTGTTGGTATAAGCTAGAGAAACCACTCCTGATACCAGGGTTCAAATCCAGCTAATTGGTGCAATTGAAGTGATAGCATCCATGTCAGCCTACTTGTACTAAAGTTGATGGGATTCAATCAAAAATCAAGAATATGCTTATCACGAAAGAGGTGTCCAAATTCAAGCCCAAAATAAAGAAGATTAGGCCACACGAAGCCCAATAAAAAAGTCCATAAAACTGAACGCTTAAAGTCAAAATTTGCTAATTTAAAAGTTTTCTCGTTTAGATTTTTCCTAGTTTAAAAAGTTTCCTAGTTTAAAGTTTTTTAGTTTAAAGTTTCCTTGTTTAAAGTTTTCGTAGTTTAAAGTTTCCTAGTTTAAAAGTTTTCTAGTTTAAAATTTCCTAGTTATTATTTCCATAAAAGTAAGATTTGAATCCCATTCTATTTGGGATAGGTTTTTCCTATATATAGGGTTTGTTTTTATTATTTTAAGAACATACATGATTAATATTATATGAGAGGTTTCTTTTCTTTACACCTTTGTGTGTGGTGACTATGGATTTATCTTACAACCTTATAAGAATAATTCTCTAAGAGGTAAAATTAATTTTTAATTTGATATCTTTGGTTTCTATTCGTAAATTAAAGAAGGTGATTATTCTTATACTAATTGTTGTCTCTAATTTCTTCAGAATAGGGGTCTAGATCATTTTTGAAATAAATTCTTGAATTGAATCTATTAGTATCATAATTAGTCTTAATCCATAATTTTTGAATACTAAGATCAATTAGAGTTCTTAACATTTTATCTTGAAATTGGAGATTTTATTCTTGAAGTTCACATATCTATCAATTTCTGTCTTTAATCTTTATAATTTCGCATCCGCATTATTTTCTTGTTTATTCTGATAACTCGATTCTTATCAAGTGGTATCAAAGAGATTCTATTAAAATTCCGTTCTTGATAATCTTGGGAGGTTAAAAAAAATCTTTGTTGTAGTTGCTTAAAAGTTAATCTACATAGCAAAAAAAAGAGAGAAAAAATTAGAAAAAAAGGAAAAAAGGAGGAAAAAATTCAATTAACTGGATTTAAAGTATTTCAAGAGATTTCAGATTTGTTTTGAATCTTGATTTCTATCTCAAAGAGGAAAATCAAGAACATGGGAATTTTGAAGTTTTTTTCTTGTTTCACAAAGTGGTCTTTTTTTTTGTCTCACCAATCCCAATTTATTTGGGTATTGATAAATTCCTTTCTTTCTAGATCTTACTTCTAAAATGTTGTTACTAATAGAGTTTATATATAAATCTCGAAGGACCCATCCAAAGATAGTAATTTGACTGGGAAAAGGCAAGAAAGAGTCAGATCAATAGAGAGAAGAAAAAGTAAAATTGAGAGATTTTTATTTCTTTAATATTATTCTTTAGATGTCTCAAATAGGTAAGGAAACTAAAGCTAGAACTTATCAAAATGACACTAACTTTGCTGAAGTTCCAATCACACGATTGGAGAATATGAGTATCACCTTTGATGAATTGAGGAGAAAAAATAGTTTTCATACAAGGTGTGGGATAAAGGGTAATATTTTCTCCATGATTATTGATTGTTGAAGTGGTGTTAATGTAGTAAGTTTATACATGATGGAGAAGTTGAAATATACATATATCAACCATACTACTCCTTATAAACGACAATGGATGAATAATTTTGATGATTTTATGGTGACTAAGCAATGCATGATTTCTTTGTCTATTGGGAGGTATTCTGATAATGTTCTTTGTGATGTAATTCCAATGCAAGATTGTCATATCATGCTTGGGAGTCCATGGCAATTTAGTAGGAATGCAATTCATGATAAGAGAAAGAATAGAGTTTCTCTTGAGCTTAACAAAAGAAAATATATACTTGTACCTTTAGTCTCGTCTCAAATTTATGAAGATAAAAAACATGTGAAAGAAGCTATGAAATAATTTGAGAGAGAAAATAACGAGAGGAGTAGGGGAGTGCATGTTGACATCCCAAGAGATGAAAAAGGAGACAATATGTTGTGTGAAGAGAATAGGATATCAAGTGAGAAAAAGAGTAAGATCGAGAGAAAAAAAAAGAGAGAGATGGTCATGAGCATAAAAACAAGAGGGATAATGGTAAGGTAGAGAGAGAAAAACAAGAGAGTTTGAGTGGAGTTATTTCTTATTCTAACTCTAACATTACTACTTGTGCTCCTAATTGTTTTGACTCTCTCATAGGTACCTATGGGAAAGTTTGCAATGAAAAATCATCATTGGATAAACTTAATCCTAAGGTGATTGAGACTACATGTCCCATTGAACAAGTGTATGTTGATGAGAACGATAAAGGTAAAGAGAATTATTTTGGATTTGTCCAAGATAAGGCGCATAACAAAAAGTTCAATAAGGAGGTTGCGGATCTAACACCAATGAGAAAGGAAAAACGAGGTGATGTTATTCCTTTGCTACATAAGACCAAGTATGATATGTATAATTGATTTATTCACATTCTTGGTATTCCTAAAACACCTAAAGTTTTCTTGGTGGTAATGAACTGCACTTTTAATTCTTATGTTGGTGACTTCATTAATTTTGAGAATGATGATATTTTGATGTATAATAAGCCACTAACTTCGATCAAAGAGTTCTATAAGAGTAATATGGGCTCTTTTAAAGTTGAGCGTGACATAATTGATTGTGGATTTTCACTTGTTGAAAAGAGGTGTGATGTTTGTGCGAGAAAGATTGTGAATGAGTTAGTTGATTCTTCTATTGTTCTAGTGTTGAATTGAGTTTTGTGTGATAATTTGTTGGCATATGATAATTTCTATGGGATGAGACATAATTCTTTAGGTCCTAATGAGTGTGAGCTTAATAAGGTATTTTCTACTAAGGAGGAGGAGGTACCCGACTATGAGCACTTTAATATTTATGCGAAAATCTTGTACATAGAATAAAGTACCAGTGACGGCGACTTTCTAGGTTTATGGATTCAGTCAGCTAAACTCCATCAAACTCCTCAATCTGGTGAGTGGTATGATTGAGGATGCTTGGATATATCCTAAAAGTGTCCAATTTGATGCATGTTTTAGGGATCTTGTATCCTCTTTTTTCATGTCCATTGAAGTACTTTATTGATAGAACTAAATTAAAGCTGCATGTATCATTCTCAATGGCATCTAGACAAGGATTTCGTTGTATTAATATAAGGAAGATAATTTTCTATTGGGATGATGATGTTCACATACTTTGTACGGGTGTATTTATACATGTCAGGATTAGTTGAGTTAAGTGGACACATGGTCACTATCTTGTTTTGTTCCTACCATTGTTGCTTTCGAGTAATGAATGTTGTTTGCTAACACATGTCTTCTTGATTTTGAGAGATTTAAATTTGAGGACGAATTGTTTTCAACAAGAGGGGAAAGATAGCATCCATGTCAGCCTACTTGTATTAGAGTTACTGGACTTTCATGAAAAATCAAGAATATGTTTATTACGAAAGAGGTGTCCAAATTCAATCCCAAAAAAAAGAAGATTGGGCCACACGAAGCCCAATAAAAGAGTCCAAAAAGTTGAACGCTTAAAGTCAAAATTTCCTTAATTTAAAAGTTTCCTAGTTTAAAGTTTTCCTAGTTTAAAAAGTTTCATAGTTTAAAGTTTTCCTAGTTTAAAGTTTCCTAGTTTATAGTTTTCCTAATTTAAAGTTTCCAGTTAAAAAGTTTCCTAGTTATTATTTTCAAAAAAATAGGATTTGAATCTCATTCTATTTGAGATAGGTTTTTCCTACATATAGGGGTTGATTTTATTGTTTTAAGAACAAACGTGATTAATATTATTTGAGAGGCTTCTCTTCTTTACACTTGTAACATCTCGCACTTAGAAACTACTAGAAAGAGTTTAAAATCTGAATATAATGATTTTTTGGAAAGAATAAAGAAATCTGGAAAATTATGTCTAAGTTAAGAAAGTGAGTTTTTTCCATTTTCAAACGTCTATAACTCCTAGCTCAGGATGAGTTAGGAGCAGTTCTTGATATGGTTGGAAAGCCCTTGGAGATATCTTTCCAACGCCGCCAAGTTTGTGCGATTTCAACATCATATGAGTGAGTTATGTCCTTTGGAAGTTGGGCTATTGGAATACAGAGTTGTCTAATCCGGATTTGAGAAGGGCGATTCAGTCTTTTCCTGAACTAATTACTCTAATTCGTTTTTAGGAGATTAATTGGGGTAAAACCAGACTTTATTCAGTTTAGAAAATTAGAATTTACGCTTAGGGCTTGGAGAAAAGAGAAAGAAAGAAAGAAAGGGAGAAAAGCCAAGATCTCGCCAAGAACGTCAAGCGTTTGGAGTGGAAATTCGTCGGGGGTGATCCCTATTAAGGTATGTTAGATCTTTTCGTGTTGGGTTAGTTCACCCACACACCAATTTGTTTCAATTCAGCGATATGGAGTTGTTTGAATGTTAAGAGAGTGAAGTTCTTGAAGAACATTGCTGAATTCTTGATGGTTGATTGTTTAATGCCTAGTGTTGATTTGATTCACGTTTTCGGGTTGTTTTTCGAGTTAAATCTGTTGTATGTTGAGGGTACTATTGATCCTAAGTGTTTGGAGAAAGAACCATGGAAGTTGGGAGGGTTTAGAGATGAAAAATGAAGGAGAAAAGTCGAGGTTCACCTGGAAAAGGGGTGGGGCGTCGCGCCAGCCAGCGCGCCTCAAAAAGGGGCTCTGAAGTTCACCCCTTGGGGCGATGCGCCAGCCAGCTCTCCCCAGCAGTCCCTCTGAAGTTTGAGGGCTGGAGCCCCGCGCCTCTCAGAGCGCCAGGGACGCCAGTTCTCCCCATTCGTTCCCCACCTTTTCGTACTTGTTCC
>NW_006239203.1:295029-352187 GCF_000226075.1 Solanum tuberosum | reverse complement strand
AAAGTTGAGTTTGTTATTGTTTTATCCTTAACGAACTAAGTTGTTTACACTTTTTTACAAGCTTTATATATATTGCATGTGTCTTACTGTTTTATATTGAGTTCAGTTATTCATGAGTTGTACAGAGCCAAGGTAATTGTTCCTTCTTACTCCTTTCAAGCTTAAGTTGTGGTCTAGCATTCCAACTCACATACTCGTACATTCAATGTACTGATGCCAGTTGGCCTGCATCTTATTGTGATGCAGACGCAGGTAACCAGGATCAGCATCCAGCGCGCCGTTGATCCAGTTGAGCACTTCAGAGTCAGTGGTGAGCCTCCTTGCATTCCGGAGGACCCTTTTATTCGCTTTCCTAGTTTTCTTTATTAGGATGTTGTGGGGTCTATCCCAACATCCATCTCAGTATTATAGAGGCTTCATAAACAGTCAGTCAGTTAGTATTCAGTCTCTCATCTATGTATTTGCAGATACTTTGTTTTGAGACATAAGTTGCCATTTTGGCTAAGATGTTATCATTTAAACTATTGCATTGAGTTTATTCTGTTGAGTTAAGTCTTCCGCTGAGTTAAGTAAGCCAGGCCAAGGGTCCGCTTGGAGTCGGTGATGGTCTCTGAGTGCCGGCCACGTCCAAGGTGTAGGCTCGGGGAGTGACAACACCTTTGTGCATGGTGACTATGAATTTATCTTACAACCTTATAAGAACAATTTTTTATGAGATAAGATTAATTCATAATTTGATATCTTTGGTTTCTATTCGTAAATTAAAGAAGATGATTAGTCTTATACTAATTGTTATCTCTAATTTCTTCGTAATAGGGGTCTAGATCACTTTTGATCTATGTTGTTGAATTGACTCGATTAGTATCATAATTAGTCTTAATCCACTAATTTTGAATACTAAGGTCAATTAGGGTTCTTAGCACTTTATCTTGAAATTGTGAATTTTATTCTCGAATTTCACATATCTTTCAATTTCTGTCTTTAATCGTTATAATTTCGCTTCCGCATTATATTCTTGTTTATTCTGGTAACCCGTTCTTATCAAGAAGTCTTTAAATCTTGAATTCGCCTTTATACATATATTCACAAGAGGCTAGGGAAGTAGCTGTTCAGTTGAGCTAAGGTAATATTGGTACACTTGAAGTCTTCAAATCCTGGATTTGACTTTCCTGGTCTATGATCTCAACACTAATATCAAAATGATAAATTACATCCTTTAAAATGTTGCATCTTCTCTAATTTGATTGTAAGAGTTTCTTCATTTTATTTTCTTAGCATAGCCTCATACTTGCTCATTTCCGACTTTGCCCATGATCAAATTACGTGTGCTGCAAATATTTTTGTTACACAACATTTGTTGTAATTTTTTAAAATAGAATATCTTATGAGAGAAACCATTTTGTAGGACTAACCTTCAAGAGGTACATTTTGTTACCATAACGATTATTCTTTATTTTTGTTTCCTGGGTCCATTAGTATTCTATTCAGGCGCTTTATAACTTCTTTGTTCAATCATATTTTCTATTTCATGGAGGCTAATTGAATGAGCTGAAATCCAACTCTCTTAGAACTTTAATTGAGATAAAGCTTATAATATGTTGGATTACCTTAAAGTGTACATATTTCTTTTTTAAAAATTGACACTTACTAACACGAATAATGGGTACGTCGGTAAATTCTTTTTGGTCATTGATAATATCCTAAAGAAACTAAGATCTTCATGATTTTTATTCAATGTGTTTCTCATTAGTTTCATATTTATATTTTGGTAGGGTTAGAATTAACTGTAAGCTTTTCTTATCAATCATTAAATGCAAAAGTTGTGCATGAATTATGGTGTCTTATACTGGAAGATGACACGATTATGCTAAACTTGAAAGTGTATTTTAGTTCCTCTGAATGAGGCAGGTCACTTCAATTACGTGTTTCTTTGTTAAAGTTTTGTAAATACTTTTTTCGTACGGATCGTCATCTCCAATTCATATGGGGACTTGTATATCATCTTTCAATCTCGAAAATTTATTTAAAAGAATCAGATGTAGTTAATTTATATAATAAGGAAAATTATTTGATAATTGACAAAATATAGTATTTATGTAAAATATAATAAATTTTCCATTTGGAGAAGAACATATATGTTGGCAGTAGAGCAAGGAAAAGTCTTGAGCAACTCTTGTTATTTTTTATATTCCATAATTTATTAAGAAGTTTTTACCATAGATTTAAGTTATATACTAAAATTTGATCAGTTATGGCATGCTATTTTTAAAGGATTAGGCCTTATGTCTTCAACAATGGTTCTGCTATCAACAAAACTTCACTGTTTTAAAGGATGTGGGTATATAATTTAGATAATGAAAAAATAGAATGGTATGATTTAGAAATAAAATTCAGATTAAAATGAATTACGAATATTTACAATATTGGATAGAAACTATGGAAGATATAAAATTATTAGAACAATTAATGGCAGAAAATTTATATATGTATCAAAGAACCCAAGATATGTTATATCTAGATTTTCTTGCTTTTTGCCTTGGCTCTTTATTTCCTCCTAGGTGAGTCTTCACTCTTTATTCAAGTTAATATCTCAGATGGTCACTCAACTATGCACTCTTCTCTCATAAAGCCACTCATCTTTCAATTTTAACTCAAAAGTCACTCAACTATGCACTTTTCTCTCAGAAAGTCACTCAACTTTGAATTTTAATTCAAAAGTCACTCAACCATGCACTCTTCTCTCAAAAAGTCACTCAATCTATTTAATTGTTTTTTAATTAAGATTTGTTGATATTAATTGTTTATATAACAAACCAAAATTTTAAAAAATAAAAAATACCATTTAAACCATTTAGTGATCCACCCACCTAACCCGGCCCATTAAAAAAATATAATATTGATCCATTGGTTCTCCATTGCGTAGGATGCATGTGTATTGAGATTGGAAATTTTCCTTCCTACCAACTGCATGTATTTCTGCTCATCACAACAGAGCCTCATGTCATTGCTCTTGGTGCTTTTCTATGGTCTGCTGCAACTTTCCTTGTTGCCATCTCTTCCACTTTCACTCAGGTTAGTGGTCATTGAGTCGAATTCAGGATTACTAAGAGTGTTACCAATAGAGTTTCAAAATCAAATTGAAATTGAAATATAATACGGGGAAGAAACTCATGCATCAAATTCCTTTAATTTCCTACATAATATAGAGCTTGAAATTGAGATGCCTAAATTAAAACCTAACTAAAGGAGGAAGAAGAAACATCAATGGAGAACCAGAAAAAAAAACCGCACAACAGGAGGAGAAAGAGTCATAAAATGGGTCAATATTATATTTTTAGTGGGTCGGGTCAAGTGGAGCGGGTTACTAAATGGTTTAAATGATATTTTTTATTTTTTAAAATTTTGGTTTGTTATATAAATAATTAATATCAACAAATTTTAATTTTAAAAATAATTAAATAGATTGAGTGACTTTCTGAGAGAATAGTGAATAGTTGAGTGACTTTTGAAAGAAAAGTGCATAGTTAAGTGACTTTTGAGTTAAAATTAAAAGTTGAGTGACTTTCTGAGAGAATAGTACATAATTGGGTGACCATATGAGATATTAACTCCTCTTTATTCACTTTACACTTTTTTGAAATGACAACACATGTTCTTTTCTATTTTGTACCAATAGCTTTACCAACATTTTCCTTGTCGCTTGCATTTTTTTAATTACCTGCTTAAATAACCGATTCCTCCCAGGTGCTTGAATTGATTCAATTTTTTCAGCAAGAAATAATATTACAGAGACTACGGAGTTCATGTAAATAATAGAAGTTAGGTTTGAGTTTCTTTGCAATTATAATTCTTTTCACATATTCGCTGCTCTCAATTTTCTATGACTACATGGAATTAAGTGCTTTTGACTTATCTTGCTAACTTTTGTGATAATAGTGAACTACCTGGGCCAGGAATTACCAACTTTGTTTCTTCTATCAAGGAGGAAGAAGTCTTGGATTATAAGTGGAGAATGTATGGTTCATATTGATAGAGAAAGCTTGACAATTTTCAATATATAATATTTTATTTCAACTCTTGAGCAAAATAGTCCAAGGAATGGCCTTCAAGACAAAAAGATATAACTAATTGATAGAAAATTTCTTTGTTTTTTCTCATCTTTGTTTGAGTTGAAAGATACATTTAATTTTCTTAAAATATTAGCCTAAGGTAATATATTAACTGAACTAGCTTACTTGATTCGAACCCTCTTCAAATCATGTAATTTTTCTCTTGCCTCAAAGATTGTTTACAGTGAACAAAGTACCAACAATTGAATGCATTATTGATAAAGCATCTATTACAAACGGAAAATGGAGGATTGAACCCTATGAAGAAGAGTGAATTTTCAAGTTGGAAAGAGTCAATTATTGAAAACCTGTTTAGATTCTTTAATTATGTTGTAGTTCTGATTCATTAGGTAAGTTAAGTTTATTTTTACGCAACTTCATAGAAGGATAATTGTTATTGGTAAAATCATCATTTTTAAAGAGTTTTTTCAGTAGTATATTCTGCTTATACCGTGTAATTTCACTTT
The DNA here is from genome assembly GCF_000226075.1 of Solanum tuberosum. Taxonomy (NCBI): domain Eukaryota; kingdom Viridiplantae; phylum Streptophyta; class Magnoliopsida; order Solanales; family Solanaceae; genus Solanum; species Solanum tuberosum. Next base: position 347,611 of record NW_006239203.1, on the reverse strand, counting down.
AACTTTGTATATTAAGAGACATATATTTTTTGAATGATGTACATTAACTAATATGTTTTCTGAATACGATACGAGGATTTTCACTTGCTCCCTAAATACTTCTTGAGAAGAACAAATCATTATTATGTTGTCGTTTTCTCAAAATAGGCAGCATTGTAGCTAATTTGAGCTTTCTTATTATTTAGAAAGTGATTTCCTTTATCTCCCGTAAAGATTTTAATTCGATGTTAACATAGCATGACATATGATTTCCAGTTCTTTTCTCCTTCTGCATCTTGCATTCTGTCCTTGATAAGAACAGTAAAATTAAGCATTGATACATATGAAATGACTTCAAAATTTCATACAAATATTTTTTATATTTACCTATTTTGATGTTTATGCTCTCTTGGATTTGCAAGATAAATGATAAAAAGATATATAATGCATTATGATACGTCCACCCGAATGACGACATATTCAGTTATTGTACTTTTAATATATATATATATATATATATATATATATATGAATCGAGAATACATAGTGCTTTAAAATATGACCTTAAAGTTTAGTCGGTACTTAATATTTGAGGTCGTCTTCAAGGAGTTTATGTATATAAAACCCTATTGTAATTTAATAATTTCGCCGGATCCAAATATGTAAGTAACTCCTCATTTGAATGTGTAGACAGAAGAAGTTATCTTAGCTGGAATTTGGTGTAAGGCAAGTACTTTTGCATGGATACATGATTTTGTATTCCTTTTGTTGAGCTTGTAACTTATTTGAAGAGTTTTGTGGTGAAGTTTAAAAAGATTCGAAGATATTTGAAACTTCCTTCAAGCTATTGTTCTTTAGTCGAATTTTTGAGAAGTTGATCATATTTTGAGTTATTTTCTCATTTAAGAACTGATGTCATTTCTAATTTGAATTTTATTTTATAGCTAGTCTAAGAAATTCTCTAAGGAGTTGCAAAGACTATTCAACTTCTTTGTGTGTGGCATCTACTAGGAGTTGAATTGAATCATCAGTTATATCTTATATGTAATGCTAAAGGTTTCACACTTTTGTAACTGAGTGTAGTTAAATTAATATTTACAGAATAAAGTTTCAAGAGCTACCAGAAATTTCAGAATTACAGTACATTGCTTTAATTCCATTTCTTCCTTCTTTAACTAAAATCTATATGTTGCTTTTAAGTTCAAAGTTTCAAGTTTTACCCCGACTAAGATTATTTGGAGAAAAATTTGACATATGGATTTAACTTTTCTAATTTTCGTTAATTAATTTTTCTTATAAGATCTCCATTGGATATCTTTCAATTATATTAGATGGAATTCTGCTACCTGATGGAATCATGTCGATAACTTTTATTTCGCCGGTCGACAGTGAACATTGAAAATTGAGTCCAAATTCAATTAATGAATAGTTTCCTCTGCGTCAATCATAATAGCTTTTGGTACGATGCATTTTTTGATACTTGCCTTTGTATGTGAATAGTTTAATGATATTGAAGGAAGGAACATGAATATTGGCTTTGGATTATATTTGGTTTTTGGAACAAATAGTAGCTAGTAGTGACAACAGAGACAAAGAGTTATGAGAAATTATCTTAAAATCTGTCAAATGCTTCCTCTCTTAAGATTTAGGAAAGACCCGTGAGAAATTTACGAATGACATTGCTATTATTTTCAGGTACTGTTTTTTTTAATCTAGCTTCTGCATAAGTGAAGTTCTACTCTTGATTATTTAGTTTTTGTTTTCCAAATGTTTTCATTGATTAGTAAACTTATCTTTTGTTGTCCTTTGGATCTAGAAGGTATCCTCGACGTCATTCATGAGTATAGAAAATTGACTTTAATGTGCAAAATACATGTCGAAAAATAATGTGTGGCTTCTTATAACTGTAAAAATTAGTAAAACAAAAAAGCTCGTGATTTGGGAACAAAGAATAGTTTTGTCATCTAAATCATTAAAACTATACTTGACGATACATTCTTTAACGTTCTTATATTTTTAATTGAGAAAAATAAAATTATATTACAAGACTGGATATTTATGAACCTTGCTATTCATATAATTGGATTCATCACTTGGTAAACTTTTTGAAGTCTAAAACTATTTTTGAATTTTAAAAAATTAAATTTTAACATGCAGGCTCGAATTGCCCTAACCTTCAGATAGTGTTGCCCCCTTTTCTCCTATTTTTCTCCTCTCATTTATCTGTGGTTATTTTTTGATGTTATGGTTAATCAAACTAAATTCAGAAGTTCATGAAGATATAATACATCTTATTATGTTCCAACAGGAACCCAAAAAATGAAGGATAAGAGAAAAGAACAAGCAGGCAAACAAATGGGTAAAATTTGGATTGGTTAAAGTTTTGGAGTGTGTTGTAGGTAGCATTTTCATAATATTTTTACATTTTCATGTTTAAATTTGAACTTTCTTTTGAACATATTGTTGTTATACTTTTTCTTTTGATTAGTATGGCTAGCATTTTCATCTTCCTTTCACTATTGCACTTGAAGAAATTATTTGGTCTTTAAAGAACACAACATCACGACTTTTAACAAGTTTCTTCTCAACTGGATTATAGTCAAGACCATAACCAATGAAGATATACTGCCTAGTTTTAACATTCAATTTTGACCTTTTATTCTTAAGATCATGCACAAAAACTTTACACCCAAAGACTCTAAGATGATCATAAGTAACATTCTTACCAAACACTTTGTCAGGGATATCACCATCCAAAACAACAATAAGAGATAAATTGATAATATAAGCAACAATATTAAGTGCTTCCTCCAAAAAAGAATCTGGCAGATAATCATCCAAAAACATACATCTAACTCTCTCAACTAGAGTTTTGTTCATCCTCTCTGCTAAACCATTTAACTGAGGAGTTTTTTTTATGCCGAATATCCTTCTCTCTGCAATATATATCAAAAGGACCAATCTACTCATCATCATTATCTGAGCGAATGTATTTAAATTTCTTCCATGTTCGTATCTCAATCAAGGCTTGAAAACTCTTGAACACATCAATAACTTGATCCTTGTACTTCAAAGAAAATATTCAGAGTTTGCAAGAATGATCATCAATTAAAAGTCACACAGTAAAGTGCACCACCATGAGACCTTACCTGTAACACCTCGAAAACCAGATCTAGAATTTTTTTTCAGAACTTACCTGAAGCAGTGAACCACGGCAGGGTTCACGGACTATGATAAGGTCCACGTCCGTTGACCTGCCCGTGGTGGGGAGTTGGACTCCACCAAGCCCAGGCATTAGACCACGGGACCCTCACGGGCCGTGGTCTTGACGACGGACTCTCGTGGCGTCCGTGAAGATTTAGGCGGTAGCCCCCTTAGCCAGTCCCTTAGACCCCACGCCCAAGTGAAGACCACGAGGACCTTCACGATCCGTGGTCCTTCACTGTAAGTGGTCCTTCACACGGGCCGTGGGATGGTCCGTGAAGATAAGCCCTTAGACCACCGGACCAAGTGAGGACCACGGGGACCTTCACGGTCCGTGGTCCTTCACACGGTGTGTGGTGGAGCCCGTGAAGTAGACCATCAAAAACCAGTAGCCACTGGACCAAAGACCACAACACACTTCATGGTCCGTGGTCCCTTTCACGATCCGTGGAAGTGGACTTGGTCAGCTCCGTCTGCAATTTAAGTCAGGGGTCTTTTGGTTTTTTCCTATTTCATTAGACCCCTAAACTACGTCGTTTTAACCCTAAACTACGTGGTTTTGGTTAGTTTTAGCCTAGAAACATAACTAGAACTTACCTAAGTCAGATCTTTCATCAAAACTTAGCAAATTAGAGCGAGAAAGGATAAAAGAAGTCAAGAACCCTAGTTCAAGAACGCAACAAGTTTCCATTAGTTCCACCCCCGAAATCGAAAGATTTCTCCGTGGAATTCGTCACCAGGTATGTGGGATTTCACCAGTGGGTTCCTTTCACCCATTAGGTCCCTAGAATTCAGTCAGATTCTTGATTCCCTATTACTAACTAGACCTAGGGTTTCTAGAACTTTAGCATATTATCATGAATTAGTTATTTACATGTTCCAAATCACATTATCATGTTATTACTTCGTTTCTTGCATGAATTTGAGAACCCTAGATATATATTTCTTTAGTTCTTGAATTTCACATTCTAGGTCAGATATTTCAGTAGTTAAGATATACATGCCTTAGTCTTGAATGTGTCATTATCAGTATATTAATGTGCCTTCTCAGTTTGCATGTCAGTTTTGAGCTATCTAGTATATTACATAAATTCAGTCATAATGTGTTAGTCATATAATATATTGGGAGTAGCATAATACTGAGTTGGACTAGGGTCAGTCACCCATATAATCCCAGAACTACGAGCCACGTAGGTTGTAAGTCCCATCTATAGGCATCATTTTAGTGATCACGCCAGCATGCATCTACACCTTTGGCCGAGAGTATTGGGTCCTCTCGATGGGGTGTATACATCGGACTCCACATTTAGCTCGTGTGGTTTTATTATCGGTTCTTAGTAGCTCCCACAGTTTAGTCAGATTCTATTGCATTGACCGCATTTCAGTACAGTCAGTATGCAGTCTCAACATGTTATAAATTTGGTCATTGCATCCGTTTAGTTTAGTATTCAGTATATATATATTATCATTTTCAGATTTTATCCTTGCTTTATTGCTTGTTTAGTTATATGTTTATTTCAGCTTTACTCTATCTTGCATGGTCAGTACCTTTCAAGTACTGACAAATACTCTACGCTACATTTTCTCGTGATGTAGGTTCAGGTCCTCAGCATCCAGATCACGCTTAGATTGGTTTTCGATCTCCAGTTCAACAACATCAGTGGTGAGTCCTCATCCTTCAAGGACAACAGTCATGTTATCTTTCAGTTTTTAGTCTTTTAGTTTCAGTTTTGCTAGACTTAGCTGGGGAATGTCCCAACATTTCTAGTCAGTTAGAGACTATTTTCAGACATAGTTAGATTCAACTTAGTATTTCGAGTTTGATATTTCTTTTGTATTAAACTCTCAGAATTGATATATTCATTTTAGTATATGGGTATTCCCCATCATTTTAGATTTATTTTATAATTAGCTTCTGCATCAGTTATTATTACTCTTAGTATGCTCATGTCATGCCAACAGGGTTAGCTTGGGGTCACTTATGATCCTAGGTTCCGTGTCCGCGTCTCGGGGGTAGCTCGGGCGTGACAAACTTGGTATCAGAGCACTAGGTTTTAACTATCCTAGGATATCTGAAAAGCTACACTAGGTAGAGTCCTTTTCATGGGTGTGTAGTGTGCACCACATCTAATGAGAGGGAGGCTACAAAGTGTTTTAGGAAAAGAAATCTTCACTTTCTTGTTACTCTTATCGTGCGTAAGGTATGATCTAATTCCGTTCTAACTCGACGTTCTACATTTCAGATTATGCCTCCTCGTAGAGCTAACACCAGGAACGCAAACGCAGCTCCTCCAGTCCCAAATCAAGAAGTTTCAAATGTAGAGTTCCAGAACGCCATTGAGATGTTGGCTCAGAGTGTGGCCAACCAGAACAATCAGCTGGTTCCAGTTCCGACAAATGCTAATGTTGGGTCAACTGCAGCTAGAGTGTGAGATTTTGTTAGGATGAATCCACTAGAGTTCTTAGGATCACAGATTGGTGAGGATCCCCAAAACTTCATTGATGAGTTCAAGAAGATCTTTGAAATGATGTAGGTGACATGGAATGATCGGGTTGAGTTAGAATCTTACCAACTCAAGGATGTGGCTCATATTTGGTATACTCAGTGGAAAGAGAACAAGGGTATAGATGCAACTCCTATCACTTTGGATTGCTTTAGTGAGACCTTTCTGTATAGGTTTTTCCCAAGAGAGCGAAGGGAGGCAAAAGCTCAACAATTTATTAACTTAAGGCAAGGTAGCACGAGAGTCCAAGAGTATAGGCTCAAGTTTACCCAACTCTCCAGATATGCTCCCCACATGGTTGTTGATTCTAGGGCCCAAATGAATAAGTTTCTATATGGAGTGTCAGAATTGGTAAAGACAGAGAGTAGAAATGCTATGTTGCTGGAAAATATAAGCATCTCTAGTCTCATGACTCATGCTCAGCAGGTTGAGGGTGATAAGCTTAAGGAACAGGCAAAAGAGAACAAGAAGGCTAGGACCAGAAACTATGAGTATTCTCAATAGAAGTCGTGGGGTGGAAATTGCTCGCAAGGTCAGTTGAAAGTTTTAGCTCCATCCCCTTCATCAGCCAGTGTTCCGTTCTCCAATTTCAGACAAGATCAGAAAGGTAGGGCATCATTCTCTAAGTCTCAGGGGACTATTATAGGTACCAAAACCTACCCAACTTGCCCTAAGTATGGTAAGAACCATCCGGGCGAATACCTTACAGGAAAGGAATGATGGTTTGGGTGTGGTCAGTCTGGTCACAGGTTGAGGGATTGTCCTTCTAAACATGGTCAAGGAGGTAATAATGGTAGAGCTTAGTCTACAACTTCAGCAGCACCAGCAGGCCACCCGACTCAACAGGGTAACTAATCTGGTACATGTGGCGGACAACGCCAAAACAAGCTCTTTGCTCTTCAGGCTCGCCAGGATCAGGAAGAATCTCATGATATGGTCACTGGTACGTTACAAGTCTTTAATCTCAATTTTTAAGCTTTGTTAGATCTAGGGGATACTCTTTCCTTTGTAACTCCTTATATAGCAGTTAAGTTTGAAGTTAGTCTAGAAACTCTCTCAGAACCTTTCTCAGTCTCTACTCCAGTCGGTGACCTAGTTATAGCTAGACGGGTATACAAAAATTGCCCTGTCACAGTCTCCCAGAAATTCACCTCAGCAGATCATGTAGAGTTAGAAATGGTAGACTTTTGATGTCATTCTAGGCATGGATTGGTTACATTCCTGTTATGCCTCAGTCGATTGTAGAACTACGATTGTTCGTTTTCAGTTTCCAAATGAACCAATCTTAGAATGGAAGGGTAGTAGCTTAGCGCCTATGGGTTGATTCATTTCTTACCTTAAGGCAAGAAAAATGATATCTAAGTGTTGTCTCTATCATCTAGTTTGGGTTAAGGATTCAAACTCTGAAATCCCAACTCTTGAGTCAGTTCCCGTAGTCAATGAGTTCATAGAAATATTTGCAGAAGATCTTCTCGGAGTTTCTTCCGAAAGGGAAATCAACTTTGGAATTGATCTCCTTCCAGATACCCAGCCTATTTCTATTCCCTACAGAATGGCTCCAGCTAAGCTTAAGGAATTGAAAGAGCAGTTGAAAGACCTTCTAGATAAGGACCTCATCAAACCTACTATTTCGCCATGGGGTGCACCAGTATTGTTCGTGAAGAAGAAAGATGGTTCTCTCAGACTGTGCATGGACTATAGGCAGTTGAACAAGATCACAATCAAGAATAAATATCACATCCCCATGATTGATGATTTATTTGACCAACTTCAGGGTGCTAGTCATTTCTCAAAGATAGACCTCATATCGGGTTATCATCAACTTAAAGTCAAAGATAGTGACATTCTGAAGACAGCCTACAGAACTCGGTATGGTCGTTATGAATTTGTAGAAATGTCATTTGGACTAACCAATGCTCCTACCGCTTTCATGGATTTGATGAAAAGGGTGTTCAAGCAGTACTTGGACTTGTTCGTTATCGTCTTTATTGATGATATCCTCATTTACTCTAGCAATGAGGAAGAACATGGAGTCATTTGAGGGTTTTCCTGCAAACTCTCAAAGATCGCCAGTTATTTGCCAAATTTAGCAAGTGCGAGTTTTGGTTACAATCAATTTCTTTCCTTGGGCGTATAGTATCCGGTGAAGGGATCCGAGTGGATTCCTAGAAAATAGAAGAAGTGAAACAATGGCCCAGACCTACCTCTCCTACAGATATCAGAAGTTTCTTGGGTCTAGCGGGTTATTACTGAAGGTTCGTAGAAGGATTTTCATCCATATCCTCTCCATTGACTAAGTTGACTCAGAAAAAGGTTAAGTTTCATTGGTCAGATGATTGCGAGAAAAGCTTCACAGAACTGAAAAGTAAGTTGACTATATAGCTCCTGTTTTGACTCTACCAAAGGGTTCAGACGGTTATGTGATTTATTGTGATGCATCCAGAGTCAGCCCAGGTTGTGTGTTGATGCAGCGAGGTAAAGGTTATCGCTTATTCTTTCAGACAACTTATGGTACATGAGAAGAACTATCTGACTCATGACCTCGAGCTTGCAGCAGTGGTGTTTGCACTCAAGATTTGGAAACACTACTTGTATGGAGTTCATGTAGATGTGTTCACTGACCATAAGAGCCTTCAGTATGTGTTCACCTAGAAAGAGTTGAATCTTCGCTAGAGAAGATGGCTTGAGTTCCTCAAGGACTATGACATGAGTGTGCATTACCATCCTGGTAAGGTCAATGTAGTAGTCGATGGCCTTAGCAGACTGTCTACGGGTAGTGTAGCATATGTTGAGGAAGAAAAAAAGGAACTAGCGAAGGATGTTCACAGGCTTGCTCGTTTAGGAGTTCGTCTTATGAGCATATCAAATGGGGGTATAACAGTACAGAATGGATAAAAATCGTCATTGGTAGCGGAGTTTAAGGAAAAGCAAGACAGTAATCCGATATTGCTTGAGCTAAAGGGTGCAGTCCATCAACAGCGGGTTGAGGTATTCTCCTAATGCGTAGATGGTGTGCTTCGCTATCATAGTCGACTATGTGTTCCTAATGTGGGCGAGTTGAGACGACATATTCTTGTAGAAGCCCATAATTCCAGATATACCATTCATCCAGACGCTACTAAGATGTATCGCGATCTGTGGAAAGTATTTTGGTGGAATGGCATGAAGAGAGACATAGCAGATTTTGTGGCTAAGTACCCCAATTGTCACCAAGTGAAGGTAGAACATCAGAGGGGGTATGACTCAGGAGATCGACATTCCTAATTGGAAGTGGGAAGTGATCAACATGGATTTCATTACATGTTTACCTCGTACTTGCAAACAACACGACTCTATTTGGGTGATAGTTGATAGAGTTATTAAGTCTTCTCATTTGTTGGCACTCAAGATTACAAATTTGGCGGAGAACTACATCAAGCATTACATCAATGAGATAGTCAGGTTGCATGGGGTTCCTTTGTCTATCATATCAGATAAAGGTCCTCAATTTACCTCTCATTTATGGAAGTCATTCCAGAAAGGTCTTGGTACTCAGGTTAATCTTAGAACAACATTTCATCCATAGATGGATGGTCAGGCATAGCGTACCATTCATAACTTAGAGGACATGTTGAGAGCTTGTGTGATCGACTTCAAGGGTAGTTGGGATGATCAGCTTCCTCTTATAGAGTTCGCCTACAATAATAGCTACCATTTCAGCAGTTAGATGGCCCCTTATGAGGCATTGTATGGGTGTAGATGTAGATCTCCAGTTGGTTAGTTTGAAGTAGGTGAAGTAGGCTGGATAGGGCCAGAATCAGTTCTTGATGCTATAGAGAAAGTGCAACTCATTAGAGATAGACTTAAGACAGCCCAGAGTCGCCAGAAGTCTTATGCAGATGTAAGGTGAAGGGAGCTAGAGTTCCAAGTTGATGATTGGGTTTTCTTGAAAGTGTCACCTATGAAAGGGGTAATGAGATTTGGCAAGAGAGGGAAGCTCAGTCCAAGATATGTAGGCCCTTACAAGATTCTAAAAAGGATTGGTAAAATGGCTTATGAGTTAGAGTTGCTAGCAGAATTAGCAGTAGTGCATCCAGTCTTTCACATTTCACTATTGAAGAAGTTTGTGCGTGATCCAGCATCTGTAGTGCCATTAGAGAGTGTGGCTGTGAAGGATAGTCTCACTTATGAGGATGTACCAGTTGAGATTCTTGATCGTCAGGTTAGAAGGTTCAGACAAAAAGAAGTCGCTTCATTCAAGGTTTTATGGAGGAGTCAGTCCATAGAAGGAGCTACTTGGGAAGCAGAAGCAGCCATGATGTAACGACTCGGAAAAAAAATGATAGGTTAAGCAAAAGCCTATGACTTTGTGTTGACTTTATAATGAGGTTCTATGAGGGGTTTATATGTAATTTCATTTTAATTGTGTAACTCCGACAATTTAAAATGGATAAGAAGAAGCTTGAAATTGGAAGTAGTCACTTTTGGAAAAATTCAGAATCTGGAAATTTGGTTAAGTGTGGGAAATCAGTGAGTTTTTGGCCAACTTTGAGCAGTTATAACTCCTAGATCAGGATGATCCAGGAGTAGTTCTAGTTATGTTTGGAAATCCCTGGACCTATCTTTCCAACGCCACCGAGTTTGCTCGATTCCGAGTTCGTATGAGCGAGTTATGCCCTTTGAAAGTTGGGCAGTTGGCAGGGAGTCCGTCCGGAAATTTAAGGGCATTTTGGTCTTTTCACAAATCTTTTCTTTTGAGGTTATATTGTTGTGTTAGGCTGTTTGTGGATCATTTTTGTTCCATTTTTAAAAGAGTAAGAGTTAGGGTTCTTGAGTGAAGAAGAGAAAGAAGAGAGGGAAGAAGAGGAGTTGGAGCTAGGGTTGAAAATTTCTTGGTGTTTCTTTCTTCAAAATTTCGTGGGGAATTCATCTTTAAGGTATGGGGATCCTTTATCCTTGATCATTCTTTCTTTCAAGGAGCCCAATCAAAAGATTTTCAAGGTCTTTCATATACACCAAAATCCTATTTCGAATTCTAAGCATGGGTCCTTGCATTAAATGATTTCCAATGATGTTTTATGTTGTTATTAATGATTATTGATGGGTTTAGGAAAGAAATCTTCATGAACCCATGCCTTTACAAATTCTCTAAATTTGGCCTAAAGTGGGTGTATTGATTTTGTGTAATTGATGGACGATTATTGTGTAAATTGTTGTGGGCTGTTCATGTATGTATTTATCTATGTTGAATTGTTAAGAATTGTTATTGAATTGAAGGATGTGGGATGTTAGCCTTGAATGGGCAAAATTGTGAATTGGTCTTCATGTTGATTATGGGCTTATGCTTAGCTTAGTTTGTATAGTTGAATGTTGTTATTATCATTGTTATTGTATTGTTAATTGTTGGAATATGAGGATGATGAAGATTGCCATGGAAAGAGGGTAAGTTGATCAAACTTGATAAATATTGTATAATTGGCATGGAATTGAGTATTGTGGCTTATAGCCTTTGAAAAGGGTGGTAAGATGGCTTGACCTCTTAGTATTAATATAATTGTTATTGATTGGTTTGATCCACCTTTGGTGGAGGTGGTTATTTGTCGTATTATTGTGAATTGAGGCCATGAAGGGCATTATGTGAATGTTATTATATTGTTGTATTATTATACACATATGAGGCTATATGTAAAGTCCTATATGGAGCTATATGTGAAGGTATGATGTGAATGAGTTTATGTGATCTTGTGATGATCCTATGTAAAGTGGATAGCATTGTGAGTTAAAATATGATTTCTCATGATGTATATATGAAATGATGTTGGATTATGAAGTATCCTTAAATGAAAATGTTGTGACTTGGTTGGTAGACTAAAGTGTCCCTCCTTGTTACTTAAAGTCTTGAATGCATGAATGTGTGAAGTGGGCTAGAACTAAGAAATGGTGCCCTTTCTATAAATGCTAAAAGAGGAATTCTAGGCCAAGACTTGAATCGGCAAAACTAAGAAATGGTGCCCTTTCATAAGTCTAGCTTTCCTAAGTAAATGTAAAACCATGAAATCGGTAGACCTAATGGTGGTAGCCCTTCTCATGTGTGAAATGATGAACCTTGGACCGGCAGGCTTAAGGCACCCTTAATGAAAAATCGGTAGGCCTAAGGCACCCTTCCAGGGGGATTTAATGAGCTATCCTTATGAACCTTGATTGGCCATGACTAAGAAATGGGGCCTTTCTTGGGAAGAGGTACTATGAGTTGGTTGAACTAGAAAAGGAACCTTCTCTAAGTACATATGTGATTGAATACTCTATGGGAAACAAGGCTAGCACCGAGTGGATGTGGTTAGGAAGGTGGCCTAGTTGAGTATGAGATTAGACACAATGAACTTCCTTGGACATCCCCTAAACCATGTGCCTACATGGGTTGCTTACTAGTTCTACCTTTGGCAAGTAGAACAACCTCCACGGAGTAGGATAGACTCCGGATTCCATACCTAGCTAGTATGGTCTATGTCGGTTATGCCTATTCCCATCATGTGGGATGTGCACTCTAGTTATTGGATAGGTTCTACAACGTGTAGGTAGTAGTATGGGATGCTATCTACACATGGCACGAGTAGGCTTTGAAGATACTAAAGTGAGTTCCCTAAGTCTAACGACTATTATGTGAAAGTCCCCTTATGTGCTTGAATGTCTCCAAAAATGGTTTCTTAAAGAATGTTGGTCTATTGATGTTATGTTGTAAAGGAAATGTCCTTATCTAAGGTAATCTTGAGGAACACTTAAGTGTGCTTGAAGAGGTTGTATGGGCGGTCACTTCTTGTCTCACTCAAGTGTGTCTTAAGGTTATATTAGGTAGAGGTCCTATGGTAATGAAATGGCATGTGTTCCTTTAAAGTTAAGCATGGGTTGTATATGAATATATGTTGAGTATGTATACGGTTGGCTATGGTTTTATATGTGAACATTGACTTAGTATGTTATATTGTAATGGTAAATTTCCTTATCTATGGTAACCCTTAGGAATACTTAGGTGTATATGAAGAGATTGTATGGGCGGTCACTTCATGTTTCACTTAAGTGTGGCTTTGGGTAACTTGAGCTTCAGCTTGAGGTATTAGTTCCTCTTCAGTTTTTCAGTCATTCATGCACAAATTCAGTCTTAGTATTAAGTTCCTTCAGTTTGAACTTGCATTTTCAATGTATTTGCATGTTCTTGGAACTCAGTTCGGTCAGAAGTTAGTCTTTAGTGTTTAATGGTAGGGTTGTAGCTCTTTCCCTCAATTTTAGCTAGTTTAGTTTTCATTCGAGGACGAATGATCCCAAGGGGGAGATATTGTAACACCTCGAAAACCAGACCTGGAAAGAAATTCCAGAACTTACCTGAAGCAGTGAACCACGGTAGGGTTCACGGACCGTGATAAGATCCACGGTCCGTTGACCTGCCCATGGTGGGGAGTTGGACTCCACTAGGCCCAGGCATCAGACCACGGGACCCTTCACGGGCCGTGGTCTTGACGACGGACCATGGTGGCGTCTGTGAAGATTTAGGCAGTGGCCCCTCCTAGCTAGTCCCTTAGACCCCACGCCCAAGTGAAGACCACGAGGACCTTCACGGTCCGTGGTCCTTCACACGGGCCGTGGGATGGTTCGTCAAGATAGGTCCTCAGGCCACTAGACCAAGTGAGGACAACGGGGACCAACACAATCCGTGGTCCTTCACATAGTTCGTGGTGGAGCCCGTGAAGCAGAACCTCAGAAACCAGTAGCCACTGGACCAAAGACCCCACTTCACGGTCTGTGGTCCCTTTCACGGTACGTGGAAGTGGTCGTGGTCAGCCCCGTCTGCAACTTAAGTCAAGGGACGTTTGGTCTTTTCCTATTTTCTTGGACCCCTAAACTACGTCGTTTTAACCTTAAACTATGTGGTTTTGGTTAGTTTTAGCCTAGAAACATATCTAGAACTTACCTAAGTTAGATCTTTCATCAAAACTTAGTAAATAAGAGCGATAAAGGAGAAAAGAAATCACGAACCCTAGTTCAAGAACACAACAAGTTCCCATCAGTTCTAGCCCTGAAATCGAAAGATTTCTCCATAGGATTACGTCACCATGTATGTGGGATTTCACTAGTGGGTTCCTTTCACCCATTAGTTCCCTAGAATTCAGTCAGATTCTTGATTCCCTATTATTAACTAGACCTAGGGTTTCTAGAACTTTAGCATATTATCATGAATTAGTTATTTACATGTTCCAAATTAGATTATCCTGTTATTACTTTGTTTCTTGCATGAATTTCAGAACCCTAGCTATGTATTTCTCAGTTCTTGAACTTCACATGCTAGGTCAAATATTTCATTATTTCAGATATATATGCCTCAGTCTTGAATGTGTCATTATCAGTATATTAATGTGCATTATCAGTTTGCATGTCAGTTTTGAGCTATCTAGTTTATTACAGAAATTCAGTCATAATGTGTTAGTCATTTAATCAATTGGGAGTTTCATAATACCGAGTTAGACTAGGGTCAGTCATCCATATAGTCCCAGAACTACGAGCCACGTAGGTTGTAAGTCCCCTCTGTGGGCAACATTTTAGTGATCACGCTAACATGCCTCTACACCTTTGGTTGGGTGTTTGGGTCCTCTCGATGGGGCGTATACATCGGACTCCATATTTAGCTCATATGGTTTTATTATTGGTTATTAGTAGCTCCCTCAGTTCAGTCAGATTCAATTGCATTGACCACATTTCAGTACATTCAGTATTTAGTAACAACATGTTATAAATTTGGTCATTGCATCCAGTTAGTTCAGTATTCAGTATATATATATATATCATGTTCAGATTTTATCCTTGCTTTATTTCTTGTTTAGTTATATGTTTATTTCAGCTTTACTCTATCCTGCATGCTTAGTACTTTTCAAGTACTGACGCATACTCTGCGCTACATCTTCTCGTGATGTAGGTTCAGATCCTCAGCATCTAGATCATGCTTAGATTGGTTTCTGATCTCCAGTTCACCAACATCATTGGTGAGTCCTAATTCTTCGAGGACAATAGTCATGTTATCTTTCAGTTTTCAGTGTTTTAGTTTTAGTTTTGCTAGACTTAGCTGGGGAATGTCCCAGCATTTCTAGTTAGTTAGAGACTGTTTTCAAACATTGTTAGATTCAACCTATTATTTCGAGTTTGATATTTCTTTTGTATTAAACTCTCAGAATTGATATATTCAGTATAGTATATGGGTATTCCCCATCATTTCAGATTTACTTTATGATTAGCTTCCCCATCAGTTATTATTACTCTTAGTATGCTCATGTAATGCCAACAGGGTTAGCTTGGGGTCTCTTGTGATCCTAGGTCCCGTTTCTGCGTCTTGGGGTTAGCTTGGGGTGTGACAAACTTGGTAGCAAAGCATAAGGTTAAAGTTTCCTAGGATGTCTTTAAAGCCACACTAGGTAGAGTCCTTTTCATGGGTGTGTAGTGCACACCACATCTAATGATAGGGAGGCTACAAAGTGTTTTAGGAAAAAAAATCTTCACTTTCTTGTTACTCCTATCGTGTGTAAGGTATGATCTAATTCCATTCTAACTCAACGTTCTACGTTTCAGATCATGCCTCCTCGTAGATCTAACGCCAGGAAAGCAAATGCCAGGAACACAAATGCAGCTCCTCTAGTCCCAGATCAAGAAGTTTCGAATGCAGAGTTCTGTAACGCTATTCAGATGTTGGCTCAAAGTGTGGCCAACCAGAAAATTCAGTGGGTTCCAGTTTCAGCAAATGCTAATGTTAGGTCAGTTGAAGCTAGAGTGCGATATTTTGTTAGGATGAATCCGCCAGAGTTCTTAGGATAGCAGATTGGTGAGTATCCCCAAAACTTCCTTGATGAGGTCAAGAAGATCTTTGAAGTAATGCAAGTAACTAGGAATGATCGGGTTGAGTAAGCCTCTTACCAACACAAGAATGTGGCTCATATCTGGTATACTCCGTGGAAAGAGAACATGAATACATATGAAGCTCCTATCACTTTGGATTGCTTTAGTCAGACCTTTCTGGAAAGGTTTTTCCCAAGAGTGCTAAGGGAGGCAAAAACTTAGGAATTTATGAACTTAAGGCAAGGTAGCATAACAGTCCAAGCCTTCAAGTTTACCCAACTCTCCAGGTGTGCTCATCACATGGTTACTGATTCTAGGGCCCAAATAAATAAGTTTCTATATGGAGTGTCAGACTTGGTGAAGACAGAGTGTAGAAATGCTATGTTGCTGGAAAATATGAGCATCTCTAGGCTCATGACTCATGCTTAGCAGGTTGAGGGTGATAAGCTTAGGGAACACACTAAGGAGAACAAGAAGGCTAGGACTAGAAACTATGAGTATTCTTAATTGAAGTCGTGGGTTGGAAATTGATCGCAGGGTCAGTTGAAATTTTCAACTCCATCCCCTTCATCAGCTAGTGTTCCGTCCTCCAATTTCAGACAAGATCAGAAAGGTAGGGCATCAAGCTCTTAGTCTCAGGGGACTGTTACAGGTACCAAAACCTACCCAACTTTCCCTAAGTGTGGTAAGAACCATCTAGGTGAGTACCTTGCAAGAAAGGAAGAATGTTTTGGGTGTGGTCAGTCTGGTCACAGGTTGAGGGATTGCCCTTCTAAATTGGGTCAAGGAGGTAAGTAGAGCTTAGTCTACAACTTCAGCAGCACCAGCAGGCCGCCAGACTTAGCATGGTAACTCATCTGGTACAGGTGGCGGACAACGTCAAAACAGGCACTATGCTCTTCAGGATCTCCAGGATCAGGAAGATTCTCCTGATGTGGTCACTGGTACGTTACGAGTCTTTAATTTCGATGTTTATGGTTTGTTAGATCTAGGGGCTACTCTTTCCTTTGTAAATCTTTATATAGAAGTTAAGTTTGATGTTAGTCCAGAAACTCTCTCAAAACCTTTCTCAGTGTCTACTCCAGTTGGTGACCCAGTTATAGCTAGACGGGTATACAAAAATTGCCCTGTCACAGTCTCCCAGAAAGTCACCTCAGCAGATCTTGCAGAGTTATAAATAATATACTTCGATGTCATTCTAAGCATGGATTGGTTACATTCTTGTTATGCCTCGGTCGATTGTAGAACTAGGATTGTTTGTTTGCAGTTTCTAGACGAACCAATCTTAGAATGGAAGGGTAGTAGCTTAGCGCCTATGGGTCGATTCATTTCTTACCTCAAGGAAATAAAAATGATCTCTAAGGGTAGTCTCTATCATCTAGTATAGGTTAAGGATTCAAACTCTGAAACGCCAACTCTAGAGTCAGTTCCCGTAGTCAATGAGTTCCCAGAATTATTTCCAGAAGATCTTCTCAGAGTTCCTTCCGAAAGGGAAATCAACTTTGGAATTGATATCCTTCCAGATACCTGGCCTATTTCTATTCCTCATTACAAAATGGCTCCAACTGAGCTAAAAGAATTGAAAGAGCAGTTGAAAGACCTTCTATATAAGGGCTTCATCAAACCTAGTATTTCACTATGAGGTGCACCAGTATTGTTCGTGAAAAAGAAATATGGTTCTCTCAAAATGTGCATTGACTATAGGCAGTTGAACAAGGTCACAATCAAGAATAACTATCCCAACCCCAACACTGATGACCAGTTTGACCAACTTCAGGGTGCTAGTCATTTATCAAAGATAGACCTTAGATCGGGTTATCATCAACTCAAAGTCAGAGATAATGACATTCTAAAGAGAACCTTCAGAACTCGGTATGGTCATTATGAATTTGTAGTAATGTCATATGGACTAACCAATGCTCCTGCAGCTTTCATGGATTTGATGAACAGGGTGTTCAAGTAGTACTTGGACTTGTTCATTATCATCTTTATTGATGATATCCCCATGTACTCTAGGAATGATAAAGAACATGCGAGTCATTTGAGGGTTGTCCTATAAACTTTCAAAGATCGCCAATTATTCGCCTAATTTAACAAGTGCGAGTTTTGGTTACAATCAGTTGCTTTCCTTAGGCATATAGTATCAAGTGAAGAGATCCCAGTTGATTACCTGAAAAAAGAAGCAATGAAACAATGGCCCAGACCTACCTCTCCTACAGATATCAGAATTTTCTTGGGTCTAGCGGGTTATTACAGAAGGTTTGTGGAAGGATTTTCATCTATAGCCTCTCCATTGACTAAGTTGACTTAGAAAAAGATTACGTTTCATTGGTAAGATGATTGTGAGAAAAGCTTCGCAGAATTGAAAACTAGGTTGACTACAACTCCTGTTTTGACTCTACCAGAGGGTTCAGACGGTTATGTGATTTATTGTAATGCATCCGGAGTCGGCCTAGGTTGTGTATTGATGTAGTGATGTAAGGTTATAGCTTATGCTTCTAGATAGCTTAAGGTACATGAGAAGAACTACCCGACTCATGACCTCGAGCTTGCAGCAGTGGTGTTTGCTGTCAAGATTTGGAGACACTACTTGTATGGTGTTCATGTAGATGTATTCACTGACCATAAGAGCCTTCAGTATGTTCACCCAGAAAGAGTTTAATCTTAGCCAAAGAAGATGGCTTGAGTTCCTCAAGAACTATGACATGAGTGTACTGATAATTCCAATGTAGTAGCTGATGCCCTTAGCAGACTGTCTATGGGTAGAATAGCACATGTTGAGAAAGAAAGAAAGGAACTAGCGAAGGATGTTCACAGGTTTGCTCGTTTAGGAATTCATCTTATGAGCATATCAGATGGAGGTGTAACAGTACAAAATGGATCAGAATCGTCATTGGTAGCGGAGGTTAAGGAAAAGCAAGACAGTAATATGATATTGCTTGTGCTAAAGGGTGCAGTCCATCAACAGAGGGTTGAGGTGTTCTCCCAAGTGGGAGATGGTGTGCTTCGCTACCAGGGTCGACTATATGTTCCTAATGTGGGAGAGTTGAGACAACATATTTTTGCAGAAGCCCATAATTCCAGGTATTCCATTCATCCAGGCGCCACTAAGATGTACCGCGATCTGCGGGAAGTATTTTGGTGGAATGGCAAGAAGAGGAACATAGCTGATTTTGTGGCTAAGTGCCCCAATTGTCAGTAAGTGAAGGTAGAACATCAGAAACCAGGGAGCATGACTTAGGAGATCGACATTCCTACTTGGCAGTGGGAAGTGATCAACATGGATTTTATTACAGGATTACGTCATACTCGCAGACAACACAACTCTATTTGGGTGATAGTTTACAGAGTTACTAAGCCTTCTCACTTTTTGGCGGTCAAGACTACAGATTCGGCGGAGGACTACGCCAAGCTTTACATCAATGAGATATTCAGGTTGCATGGGGTTCATTTGTGTATCATCTTAGATAGAGGTCCTCAGTTTACCTCTCATTTCTGAAAGTCATTTCATAAAGGTCTTGGTACTCAAGTGAATATTAGCACAACATTTCATCCACAGACGGATGGTCAGGCAGAGCACACCATTCAGACCTTAGAGGACATGTTGAGAACTTGTGTGATCAACTTCAAAGGTAGTTGGGATGATCAGCTTCCTCTTATAGAGTTTGCCTACAATAATAGCTACCATTCCAGCATTCAGATGGCCACTTATGAGGCATTGTATGGGTGTAGATGTAGATCTCCAGTTGGTTGGTTTGAAGTAGGTGAAGCAACCTTGAAAAGGCCAAATTCAGTTCTTGATGCTATGGATAAAGTGCAACTCAGTAGAGATAGACTTAAGACAGCCCAGAGTCGCCAGAAGTCTTATGCAGATGTAAGGAAAAGGGAACTAGAGTTCCAAGTTGATGATTGGGTTTTCTTGAAAGTGTCACCTATGAAAGGGATGATGAGATTTGGTAAAGAAAGGGAAGCTCAGTCCTAGATATGTAGGCCTTTACAAGATTCTGAAAAGGATTGGAAAAGTGGCTTATGAGTTAGAGTTGCCAATAGATTAGCAGCAGTGCATCCAGTCTTTCACATTTTACTATTGAAGAAGTGTGTGGGTGATCCAGCATCCGTAGTGCCATTAGAGAGTGTGGATCTGACGGATAGTCTCACTTATGAGGATGTACCTGTTGAGATTCTTGATCGTCAGGTTAGAAGGTTGAGAAACAAAGAAGTCACTTCAGTCAAGGTTTTGTGGAGGAGTCAGTCTGTAGAGGGAGCTACTTGAGAAGTAGAAGCAGCCATGAAGCCCAAGTATCCTCATCTCTTTCCTTCCGATTCCGCTCCAGCTTGGGGTATTAGTTCCACTTTTGTTTTTCAGTCATTCATGCGCAAATTCAGTCTTAGTATCATGTTCCTTCAGTTTGTACTTGCATTTTCAGTGCATTTGCATGTTCTTGGAACTCAATTCAGTCAGACTTCAGTGTTAAGTGGTAGGGTTGTAGCTCTTTCCCTCCATTTCAGCTAGTTTAGTCTTCATTCGAGGACGAATGATACCAAGGGGGAGATATTGTAACACCTAAAAAACTATATCTAGAAAAAAATTCAGAACTTACCTGAAGTAGTGAACCACGACAGGGTTCACGGACCTTGATAAGGTCCACGATCCATTGACCTGCCCGTGGTGGGGAGTTGGACTCCACCAGGCCCAGGCATCAGACCACAGGACCCTTCACGGGCTGTGGTCTTGACCACGGACTGTGGTGGCGTCCGTGAAGATTTAGGCAGTAGCCCCCCCTAACCAGTCCCTTAGACCCTCGTGGTCTTCACATGGGCCGTGAGATGGTCCTTGAAAATTGGCCCTTATATCACTGAACCAAGTGAGGACCACGGGGACCTTCACGGTCTGCGATCCTTCACACGGTTCGTGGTGGAGCCCGTGAAGCAGACACTCAGAAACTAGTAGGCATTGGACCAAAGACCACGACCCACTTCAGGGTCCAGCTCCCTTTCACGGTCCGTGGAAGTGGTCGTGGTCAGTCCTATCTACAACTTAAGTCAGGGGTCTTTTGGTCTTTTTCGATTTCGTTGGACCCTTACACTACGTTGTTTTAACCCTAAACTACGTGGTTTTGGTTAGTTTTAGCCTAGAAACATAACTAGAACTTACATAAATCAGATCTTTCATCAAAACTTAGCAAATTAGAGCAAGAAAAGAGAAAAAAAGTCAAGAACGCAACAAGTTCCCATTAATTCCATCTCCCAAATCGAAAGATTTCTCCGTGGAAGTCATCACCATGTATGTGGGATTTCACTAGTGGGTTCCTTTCTCCCATTAGGTCCCTAGAATTCAGCCAGATTCTTGATGCCCTATTATTAACTAGACCTAGGGTTTCTAAAACTTCAGCAGATTATCATGAAATAGTTATTTACATGTTCCAAATTAGATTATCATGTTATTACTTCGTTTCTTGCATGTATTTCAGAACCCTAGCTATGTATTTCTTTAGTTCTTGATTTTCACATGCTAGGTCAAATATTTCCGTATTTCTGATATACATGCCTTAGCCTTGAATGTGTCATTATCAGTATATTAATATGCATTCTCAATTTGCATGTCAGTTTTGAGCTATCTAGTATATTACATAAATTCAGTCATAATGTGTTAGTCCTTTAATCTATTGGGAGTAACATAATACCGAGTTGGACTAGGGTCAGTCACCCATATAGTCCCAGAACTACGAACCACGTAGGTTGTAAGTCCCCTCTGTGGGCATCATTTTAGTGATCACGCTAGCATGCCTCTACACCTTTGGCTGGGTATATTGGGTCCTCTCGATGGGACGTATACATTGGACTCCACATTTAACTCATGTGGTTTTATTATCGGTTATTAGTAGCTCCCACAATTCAGTCAGACTCCATTGCATTGACCACATTTCAGTACAGTCAGTATTCTGCCTCATCATGTTATAAATTTGGTCATTGCATCCAATTAGTTCAGTATTCAGTATATATATATATATATCATGTTAAGATTTTATCCTTGCTTTATTGCTTGTTTAGTTATATGTTTATTTCAGCTTTACTCTATCTTGCATGCTCAGTACCTTTCAAGTACTGACGCATACTCTGCACTACATCTTCTCGTGATGTAGGTTCATGTCCTGAGCATCCAGATCACACTTAGATTGGTTTCCGATCTCTAGTTCAGCAGCATCAGTAGTGAGTCCTCATTCTTCGAGGCCAATAGTCATGTTATCTTTCAGTTTTCAGTCTTTTAGTTTCAGTTTTGCTAGACTTAGCTGGGGCATGTCCCAGTATTTCTAGTCAGTTAGAGGCTATTTTCAGACATAGTTAGATTCAGCTTAGTATCTCGAGTTTGATATTTCTTTTGTATTAAACTCTCAGAATTGATATATTCAATTTAGTATATAGGTATTCCCCATCATTTCAGATTTACTTTATGATTAGCTTCCGCATCAGTTATTATTACTCTTAGTATGCTCATGTCATGCTAGCAGGGTTAGCTTAGGGTCACCTGTTATCCTAGGTCCCGTGTTCGCGTCTCGGGGGTAGCTCGGGGTGTGACATTACCTTATAAGGACCACACAAATTAGACTTCCTCGAAGGCGAATGACTCTGAAAAGAAATTATTTTTTGTTTACTGGCTAAGCAATGAACACTTTTTTTCAACTTTGCTTGTTTTACTCCAAAAAATAAAATTATTTGCCAAACTATCAATCCCCTTCTTGCTCGTATGACTCGGCCATCTATGTCATAACTCTGGTGAAGTATAATTATCCACCAAGTTTTCTAAGTTTCTAGAGATGATGTCCTGAAATACATACAAGTTAGATAACTTGTCACCACAAGCCACAACCATCGAACCTCTAGTAAGCTTTCACTGACCAGCACCAAGGGTATTAACATAACCCCCTCATCGTCAAGGTATCCCACAGAAATAAAATTTAAGTGAAAATCTGCAGCATGCTTGACATTATTGAGAACTAGTTTAGAACTGTTGTTACTTTCCAAACAAAGTAGCCCAATGCGAAGAACTGCAACCTCATAATTATTGCCCTTTTTTAGCATCCCAAAATTACCACAAGTATAAGAAGCATATAATTCCTTCTTTGGCGTGACATGAGAAGTAGCACTAAAATCCACAAATCATGTAGACTCATAACGAACAAGATTAACGACATTTTCATCAGAAGAAACAAGATCATCATTTGCAACAATAACAACACAATTTGCATATTGTCTTCTTTCCTTTATTGTCTCATGTGTCTCTTGTGCTTGTAATAATATTTCATGATATGCCCATTCATGTGGCAATAGTTACATGTAGTATTCTTATATTTTGACTTTGACTTGATTTTACTTTTATCTTTATCATTTTGATTTCTGAACTTGTTTCTTCCCCTATCTTCAATAATCAACACATCGGAGTGTGTAGTTGAAGAACATGAGCCATGAGATCTTCTTCTCATCTCTTTATTCAAGACACCACTTTTAGCATATTCCATAGTTACAATATCACCAGGAGCAGAATTAGTCAAAGAAACTCGAAGAGTTCTCCAAAAGTCTGGCAGGGTATTAAGAAGCCAAAGTACATATATCTCTTCATCAAACTTTACACTAATTATGGGAAGCTGGTCAAGAACACCCTACAAATTATTAATATGATAAAAAATAGGAGTTCCTCTTTATACCTAATGTTCATCAATTGTTTCAATAGAAACAACTTATTATTTTCATTCTTCGAAGCATAAAATGTCTCGAGCTTGTCCCACGAACTTTTGGCATGAATCTCATTTCACAATGTGATTTCTAATATTATCTTTAACCCATTGTCTGAAATAGACACAAATCTGTAATTGCTCAAATTTCCATTCCTCATCTGTCATGAACTGAAGTTTATTAGAATTAAACACATGTAAATGTATTTTTTTGACAAATAGAAGATCTTTCATCTTGCATTTTCAAGTATGATAGTTATTACCGTTCAAACAAACCATTCTTGTTCATATTGCTTCCATCATTCAAATGGATAATCAATAATATCCAATACTTCGATACCATTTTATTGGGAAATGCAAGGCACTAATAGAGAATAGCCGACAAGATAGCAGCGGAATAATAGCCAAGTTTGAACTTTCTCTTTCAATTTGAACCAAGAGAATACAAACTAAATCAATCACTATGAAGAATAGACAACAAGTGTATCAACCAAACAAAAACAACAAGACTAGAATAAACCAATCGCACAAGACACAGATTTATGTGAAAAACCCTTTGATGTGAAGAATAAAAAATCACAGGACCAAAAGCTCCACTACTGTCACGACCCAAGCCTGCACCCTACACGTGACCGGCACTCAAGAACCATTACTGGTCCCAAAGCGAACCCTCATCCTAGCTGGCTACAAGAGGAATACTAAATCAAGCATACATAAGCTTAAAAATAAATTAAATTCATTGAATTCCAATAAGGAACTTTAAGAAAGTATGAACAATACTCAAAAGAAAGTAAATACAGAAAACTCTTCAACTCTGACTCTCTATGAAGCCTCTACTATTACAGAAAGATATCGGGACAAGACCTACGACATCTCAAAACTACTAACTCTAAGGTAAAGGTAAAGTCCTCCAGAATATAAAAAGGCTCACCAAAGCTGACTGGAATATCACATGACCTCAACGAAGTGCCTGTTGATGATCTTGAATACCTATATAAGCATCATGAAATGATGCAGGCCAAATGGCTCAGTACGTGGAATGTACGAGCATGTAAGGGGAATTCTAAAGCATAAACATAGGCTTGAACTTGATAAAAAGGAAACATACTTACCTCTTCTCAACTCACTCAACTAAACTCAACTCAAGAATAAGATACTCAACTCAAAGATACTCAACTCAACTCAAAGGTACTCAACTCAAGATACTCAAGGATAAAGCAACAATAAAAAATGCAATATATGCAAAAATTTAAAATAGTAGATAATAACTCAATTTGTATATAAAAATACAATATAACTCTGTGGGAGATTCTCTAACTGACAACCATCATTATGAGTTATGTGATGATACATCATTTCGTCCATGCTGCCAGAACTGTCCTATACTTTTCTGGGGTATAGAACCTACTACTAAGTGAATCCACTAGTATATGCTAAAAAAATTAAGGAATCATCTAAAACGTATGACCCTTTCTACCCACGTTGGCAACATGGTTTATGGGGGTTGTGAGTTGTATGAACTCTCCCCCATATCGATGCTCAATACTACTCCCAAAATATTTTTTTATTTTTTTTTAAAACATATTTTTGTGGCTGGTAGCCATTTTATTTCTCAAATCATCATACACAAGTAAAATTTCTGCCCATGTCAACAATTAACAAGCTGATACGATTAAGCTCTCCTAAAGCATATATTTATAATGTCTATGTCTTTACCTTGATCCTTCCGTCGTTTCATTCAGTCCTTCCCGCCAGGGGCTTGTGGCTCCTCGCTGACTGCCATCTTTGATGCTTCTCCCTTTTGTATTTGATGATGCTAATCTATCGATGCTTCTCCAATTTAATTTAGCAGCATCTATGTGAGTATCCCTATGCATGTCGTTGAAAGATCTTCCTGGTGCGAACTCTTAAAGCTGGTATTTGTGATTTTTCCATGTTTATGATCTTTCTCCCCATACTAGGCAATTGTTCAAATGATCTGAATGTCTTCATCTCAGAAGCGTTAATAGCTAAGTTAGCCAAGTAGTCTGCCAACTTGTTACTTCTCTGTATATGTGTTGTATTGTTACCTCAATCTTTGTCATTTCTCGTTTTAGATCATCAAAATAATCTGCCAACTCCCATGGCACTTTCCAAACTTCCTTAATAATTTTCACTATTAACAAAGAATCTGATTCGACTATTAGCTTCTCCACCTTCTTAGCAACACAATATTTTATTCCCTCTAGAATAGCTCTTAACTCTGCTTCCACATTCGTTGTGATCCCAATGTTCTCCGCTACAGCATATATTAAATCCCCATGATTGTTCCTCAGACAAAATCCATATGCACTGCTTCCAGGATTTCCTCGACTTGCCCCATCTGTGTTGAATTTCATCATTCCTTCTTGAGGTGCTTCCCATCTGACTATACAATGGTACAACCTTGGTTTGTAAGTGCTTGTGCTCCTAAGCATCGCCTCCCAATTCTGCCCTATAACTTTACTCCATGAATACTTCTTTTTAATCATGAATTGAATGTTTTGGGATCAATCTCTGCATAGAGGTATCTCCCTCGTGTTTTTTTAAGTTCCTTCTTCTCCATAGGGTCCATACAATCAGTGATGGTAACACCTTGTATATTTCCTTCACTTTACATGGAGCCTGAGTATACCACCAACTCTTCATAACATGATGTAAATGTTTTCCTTCAACTGCTATACCTGCAAAATCAACGAAATGCTTCCATAGATTAATAGCTACGGGAGCGGTTAGAAATAGATGTTCCATGGTCTCTTGATGATATTGCTCACAACACCAACATCTAGAGACCAAATTTATCCTCATTCTTTGCAAATTATCATCTGTGGGGAATCTCCTTTTGCATACCCTCCACAAAAAGAAATTAATTTTGAAAGGAATCTGTTTGTTCCAAATGATTTTGAGAATCTCCATTTCTCCTCTTCTGTGTCTCAATAGCTCCCAAGTCGAGTTAACAGTAAAACTCCCACTAGTATTTCCCATCCACCATGCCTTATCTCTTCCCGTTTCTACTAAAATAGGGCTGATATTATCAATGATGTATTGTACCATCTTCTCCGATACATAATGATTCAGTTTCACTTCATCCCAATCCCCTTCTTTTATGAACTCATTCACTTTAATCTCTTTATCACTGTGATTCTGTTCCTCCAGGTAATATAAGGCTCCTTGCTTTGTCCAATTGTCAAACTAAAAACTTGCTTCGCCATTTCTAATCTGCCACCATATATTATGTTCCACCACCTCTCTAATTTGAATCATCTTCCTCCAAACATGAGATATCCCTGACCCTTGAGCTATGACTGGATGTTTCTTCTTACAATACTTATTCCACATATAATGGCTCCACAATGAATCTGATGACATTCAAAAATTCCACCATAATTTCGCAAAAAGTGAGTCAGCAACTGCGTGTAATGATCTGAATCCAATTCCCCCTTCTGCCTTTGGTATACATAGATCCTCCCACGCCACCCAATGCTTCCCTTTTAATCCACCAATCTTGCCCCAAAAAAATTGGCCATAATTTTATGAATTTGATCAATCACTTTTGGTGGATTCATAGCTGACATTAGATAAATAGGCATTGATTGTAGCACATTACAAATCAGTATATATTTACCCCCATATGTCAGTAGCTTGTTATTCCAGGTCATCACTCTTCTGCTTATTTTCTTCAGCAAATCTTTGAAATGACTAATCTTCTTTGTCCCATAAAAAATGGGACATCCCAGATAAGTAAAAGGGAATGAACCACTACCAACTCCCGTCGCTCTCCTTATTCTATTCTTTGTAGCAATAGGCATCTTCTCTTGAAAATACACAACTTTTTGTTAAATTAATGAGCTGACCTAAAACCTTCTCATACTTATTTAACACTTTCATCATTTTTCTGATTGATCCTTTATGGCCCAAGCAAAATAAAATTGTATCATCTGCATACGATAGGTGATTGATTTTTTCACTCCATTTTGGCATTCCATACTCAATGAACTGCTCGTCTTCATTCAAACTGTTTAAACTTCTGGTCAAGACTTCAGCTGCAATTATGAACAAAATGGGTGATAGAGGATTCCCCTATTTTAAACCTCTTGAGGATGAGAAAAAACCATAGGATTTGCCATTAGTTAATAATGAATACCAGTTGTTAGACAACAATCTCCATCCATATCAATCATTATCTCCGTAAACCCAAATCTCCTCATCACCTTTGTTATAAATATCCATAAAACTCTATCATACGCCTTCATCATATCCAAATTTACCACTATATTATGAAACTTTTTTCTCTTGTTGATATCCTTAACTATTTCTTGAGCCAATAGGACATTCTCCGCTATGCTCCTTCCTTTCATAAATCCCATTTGATTTTGCGATAAGATTCTTGGGAGCACTTCACCAATCTTCCATGAAGTACTTTCGATATTATCTTGTTAATGTAAGTACTCAAACTTATTGGTCTTAAATCTGTGAAACGCCGAACCTGTTCCGTTCTAGGAATAAGGACAAGGTTCGTGTGTGTCACAAATCTTGGCAAATCCATACCACAAAAGAAAGCCACTACTATTTTTAGAATATCCTCCTTGATAATTTCCCAATAGCATTGAAAAAAAATTCCTAAGTAACCATCTGGCCCACAAGCACTGTCACTATTTAAAGAGAAGATTGCCCCTCTCACCTCTTCCTCCATAGGTGTTCTGTTCATATTTTCTTGTTGCTCAGCTGTGATTTGTTTAGGAATTCAATCAATCATTGTATAGTCGTAATTAAAGGTGCTTTCCTTAAATTTCTACTCAAACACTTTTACAGCTGCTTCTCTAATGTCCTTCGGCTCGTTGTATAAGACCTCTTGACCATCAATTATCTCATTCAGTTGTAGCTTCCTTCTTCTACCTCTGACATAGGAGTGAAAAAACTTGGTGTTCCTATTACCATCAGTGAACCACCTCATCCCGGATTTTTGTTTCCAGTATTCCTCTTCCAACTGATAAAACTCTTGGAGATCCTCTTTTGCCTTAATCAGTTCTACCTTGTTTATTTCTGTGCTATTGATCTCAAATTGTATTTCTTTCAGCTTCACCGCATCTTCCAAAGTAGCAACTTTATGAAAAATGCTCCCATATGTTTCCTTGCTCCACTTGGTAAGAACCTTCTTCAAGTTTTTCATCTTTTCATGGACAATGTGAAATGGACTTCCTTGTACCTCAATCTGCTAATTTTCCTTTACCACCTCATAAAACCTCTCATGTTTTGACCAAAAATTCAAGAACTTGAAAGGTTTGCTGACTCTTTCTTGATTTATGTTGCATTCCACCTGAAGAGGACAGTGATCCGAACCTTCCCTTATAAGATGTTTTACTTCCGACATGGGAGTTCCTGCATAAACTTCATGTTCCCAAATATCCTTTCCAACCTTTTAAATATACATTCACCCTCAATTCTTCCATTCCACCAAGTAAAATTACTGGCTGTGAATTTTAAATCTGCTAAGGCACAATTATTCACACACTATGCAAAATCCACAATTTCATTATGCGTGACTAGTAGACCACCCAGTTTTTCTGCAGCGTCCATAATGACATTAAAATCTCCCTCTACCAGCCATGGATTCTCTATATAATCACCAATCTCCTCCAGATCTTCCCATAATTCCATCCGCTCGAGAGCACTACACCTTGAATACACTGTAACTATATAAATCATCTTCTATTTCGATTGATGTTTAAATTGAATTGTGAGCTGCTGATGTTTATCCATTATAATACTTCCATCCCATTCTTCATTCCAGAAAACCCAAATTTTGGATGAACAATTAGATACAACATTATACATACCCAATTTTTTCTATACGGTTCTAATTCATGAGGCCCTCTGAAAGGTTCCAAAAGGGTGATATATGCATACTTGTTTCTTTTGTTTAAATCCACTAGCCTCTCAAAAGAATTTTGAGTTTTGATCGATCTAATGTTCCAGAAAAGCAATTTGTCCATCATCATTTAGACGTTGTGGGTTTTGCCGAGCTACTCCTTGTACTTCTGACCTTTCTGGTGTTGATGTGTTTCCAGCCAGTTCTCAACTCTTTTGTATGCCTTCGAGATAAATCCCCTTTTGCACTGATCTCTTTAATATTTTCATGTGTATCATCCTCCTCCACATCCCCTATGTTAACCTCATTTGTTTCCGGCACTTCTTCATCATCTGATTTGCTTGATGCGTGTTCATGTTCCTCCATTTGTTCACTTTCATGCCTATTTATCGACGACCCTTCACTTTCCATGTTATTTGATGTTTCTGTCCCCAGGTCAGGTGGTTTATTCTTTTCCATACTTTTATCATTCTTAACTTCACTATCCCCCAAAATCTCCTGCTCCTTACTGTTTCCAGTTCCCGTGAAATTTTGATTATTATTTGTGATGTTGTTACTTTCTCCACCATATTCACTTCACACCCTCCCTTGTTGGTTTATTCTTTTCCTTTGACCATTCTCCCGATTTGACATTTTGGTTCCCCTCCGCCTTTGATAGTTCTCTGTCTTTCCCTTGCTTACAAAAAAATTCCTCTACCCACTTCTTAGTCGATTCCTTCTCCTTGCCTTTATCATCTTTTTTTTAACATTAGTGTTCGAAGTACTTCTCCTTCTTCTTGCTGATCATCTTTTTCATCAGTGTTTTCCTTTTCATTAAGGGAATTAAATTCGTTTCCTGTTATAAGCCCATCCTCTACATTCACCACTCTTTCTTTTGGGTTCTATTGTTGAGACATTGCACCTCGACGCCATTCTATACCTCTTATTTCCCCATTCTTTAGCCATGACTCCTGATGATTGTTGATTTTCTACTTTACCGTCTCCACCTTATCCTTCTTTTCCACCTTAACATCGTCCTTTGTTAAGGCTACTTCTTTTGTCGTGTCAACTATCTCATTGTCGTCTTCCTTTTGATATAATTTCGGATGTAAGACAAAACACTCCTTCTCGTTATGCCCATGTAGCTTGCAGATCTTACAATATTTAGGCAAGTAAGCATATTTGATGTCAATCCACTTTTCTACTATCTCCCCTGTCTACTTCTTAATTCCTACATTAACTCTCTTTGAAAAATCACCAAGCAAATCCACCTCCACCTTGACTCTAGTACAACTTGGTCTAGTTTTATTACTTGTCGCCAAATCCACTTGCAAGGGTTTGCCCACAGCAGCCGCAAGAGAGAAAATGGTTTCTCTACCGAAAATATTTTGTGGTAATGCCGGCAATGAGATCCAAGCGATTGCTATTGATGTTTCCTTCTCTGGATCAAAAAGTGGATCCCATTTAAATGTTCTCATAGGATAGTACCAGTTCCTATGTGCAATATAAAATATAGGTTTTGATAAAAGATTTATGTAGTAGTCCTCCATCCTTGATGCCCGTATGAGCACATATCTATTACATAGTAAACCTATGTTCACATCTCCTTTCAATTCACACTATTTGGGTATGATCTTCCATAGTTCTTGGATGTCAGGCCACCCATATGAAAACTTTCCCACTACCGCGTATTCCAAATCCTAGTTGACAATCATTTGTGCCACCTCCTCCTCTTCCCAGATTACTCTAGGTTCACCATGCAAATATGTTATGTTCTTACGAGGTAACGGTGCATGCATAGACGTAATTGGTTGTATAGTGGCGGCATATGACCTCTCACCAATGGTATTCCCAGGCAGTAACGAAGGTAGAGGCGGAGCAGCCTCCATAGGTGGCTGCCCGCCGATCGCACCGGCCATTCCAAAAATTTTCCTTAGGGTTTTGCCCTAGGGTTTGAGAGAGAAGAGAATGATGGATTAAAATATGAAAATTTAATTGTTTTGAGCCTTTTATTAGTCAAAAAATTCGTTTAGGGTTTTCTTGGAGGTAAAAGACAAAAACGATCCTTTTTAATATTTTCCCGTCGGCTAATTCGTAACAACATTGTATAAGGTTATTAAAATGGTCATAAATTTTTACTCAAAAATTGGATTGACTCTAAATTGGTGGCGTTGGAAAGTAGATTCAAACACCTTTAATTTGATAGGTTATGGGCCACGTAACTCTTTATATTCTAAGAGATATGGTCGTTTGAAGTTGACCCCAGGTAGAATCTTACATCAAAACTTAATCGATAAGGAAACTTCAAGAACACTTAACAAGAATTCATCAAGAAATTAAATTGATCAATATTTATGGATAGATTTGCAAAAGAAACTCATGATTGACGTGTGGGTGAACGAACCCAACACTATGGAAGCTTACATACCTCAAAGAACTAGGTTCTTGGCGAAATCTTGAATTTCTTGAACGAACGCTTGAAACTTTGAACTTTTTCTCCTCTTGAATCCTCTCTTTAAAACCCTAAACGCTTTTGGAGATGAATCCCAACACTATGGAAGCTTACACACCTCAAAGAACTAGGTTCTTGGCGAAATCTTGAATTTCTTGAACGAACGCTTGAAACTTTAAACTTTTCTCCTCTTGAATCCTCTCTCTAAAACCCTAAACGCTTTTGGAGATGAATGAAACTGATTCTAATCAGTTTTGACCATTAATTGGCTGAAATTCACGTTTAGAATAAGTGGAGGTAAGGAAAAGACTAAAATACCCCTCCTATTTTCGGGTAACTTTCCTTAAATAGATAGTCTGATTTCAAAAGGGTATATCTCCCTCATACAAGCTCAAAAATTAGCAAACTTGGTGGCATTGGAAAGAGGACTTATAGATCTTTCATTTGATATCTTGTGGGTCTCATAACTCATCTTGTACTAAAAGTTATGGTCGTTTGAAGTTGACCCAAAACTTAAAAGAACTAAGGAATGACTTGAATGAATTCTCTTTAATTCTTTTTGGAACTCAAGGTGCTATATCTAGTGACCTGACCTTAATACTTAAGAAAATTTAAATTCCTTGGTAAAATTCTACTCACAATGAGAAGGGTTCGAGTCTTAGTTAAAAAAAATTCTGGGGTGTTTCAACTACAATCACCAAGATTTACAATATTGTTCTCCAAAATTAGTCACAAAACAAGTGTCAAACAATGAGAAACAACAAAAGAAGATTGCACAAAAACCAGAGAATGAAAGAAGAGAATTCACCCAAAAATGAGCTACTATTCACGCCCCAAAATTAGAAGCTACAGATCGACAACCAACTCTGATCTCCACCGTTGAAATGTAAGAACCACATGTTGAGAACTCCCGGTTCAAGTTAAGCACGATCCAACTGTAAACGAAGCGGAATTTAATCCTCTGTGATACTACGTCGGTATATTGATACCCTATTGATATCATATATGATTGAACTCTTTTTTTAAGAAAAATAAGAAACAATTAAGAGAAAATTATTAAAGTCACAATCCTTTTTATTATACTCTAAATTAGTAGAAAACATATTTTGTGATACTCCATTGGTATATTGATACCATATCGATATCATATATGACTGAGCTTAATGCTTTGTGATACTCCGTCAGTATATCGATACCCTATTAGTATCATATAAGATTGGACTCTTTTTTTAAGAAATAAATAAAGAAACAATTAAGAGAAAATTATTAAAGTCACAATCTTATTTATAAACTCTAAATTAGTAGAAATATATTCTTTGTGATAATCCGTCGGTATATAATTGATACCATATCGGTATCATATAGGACTGAGCTTAATCCTCTGTTATACTTTGTCGGCATATTGATACCCTATCAGTATCATATTGGACTGAGATTAATCCTCTATGATACTTCATCGGTATATTGATACCCTATTGATATCATATATGATTGATTTTTTTTAAGAAATAAATAAGAAACAATTAAGAGAAAATTATTAAAGTCAATCTTATTTATTAAACTCTAAATTAGTGAAAAATATATTTTATATTTCTTAACATTAAAATATTGAAGAATTGAAACATACATCAATGATACCACACAGTATGTAGATATACCGTAATGGTATCATGGATGATTGAGTAATCTCATAGAAGGATTGAAGCATACCTCAATGAAAGCAGTACTGTTCAATTACTCATTGATACCACATACTAAATATATTATACTTTGATGGTATCAAGGAGGAAGAAGTAGTTCTTCAATGAACACTGCTTAGTTACTCTTTGATACCGATAAAGTATATTCATATACTGTAATATATTGTGATGGTATCAGAGAGGGAAAAAAAGGGTGGGCGCTCACGTCAGCGCATGAATAAAAATAGATATATGTCATTTTAAAATTTTAAAAAAAGGTGTGAAAATAATGGAGCATTTAAAGATAAATATTTTACTTTTTTGAGGTATATGTGTTTTTCTTACCAATAAAAATATATAATGTCGTGTAATTCATTGCTACCATAATTAGCAAGACTACTAGGGATTGCGATGCGTGCGTGCATTAATTAGTTTAGTTTGCTACGACTTGTCAATTAGACTACAGAATTGAAAATGCATATTTCTACTAGTATAAAATAAAATGAAAATGAAGACATTTGCGTATATACTTCAAATGAATATACAGATGTAAAACAATTGAGCTGAAATGTTGAGCCTCATTATTCATTTGGACATGTATTTTTATGATTAAGCTGGAATATATTTAGGTATGACTAGATGTGTGAGTTGAATTGAAAAGGAAAAAGTGGATTGAAATTATTATATAAGAAGTAGTAGAAAAAGAAGATGTAAACGCAAGGTGGTGAAAGAAAAGGGAGAATCCATCTTTCAAATCATAGTTACCTGTCTTTGCCATATATACCACTCATACTCATTACCGAAAACCCGTCTCATATATTTTATATGAATCCAAGGAACTACTACTACTACTACATCTTTTAATTATTTTTCTAACAAAATCCAAAGTTTGAAAACTATGAAATTAAGAACAGATCAATCTTATAAGTTCATAAAGTTTGATTTATCTCTAATAAAAGCAATTGTTGTACCAAATAATACAACATACCGCTGTTGTTTCACGTAGTCAACACACAAAGATATCACATTTAATGTGTGAATGCAGACTTGATCTGGGAACTGGGAAGGAAGACCATATGTATGCCTAGCTAAGTTACACCTACAACGCAGTGGAACCACGATTTTTCACCGAGGGGATTCAAATCTAAAGACATAAATACATGAAGAAGCCAATGAGTTCCAAAATATACTGTATATACATAAAAATACTCTCTTGTTCCAATTTATTTTACACTTCTCGTTTTCGAGAGTCAAAACAGTTTAAGTTTGACTAAAAATTTATGCATGGAATCTTCAAATTTTTAAATGAAATTTATATATTTGTAAACTACGTACGTAATAAGAACTATAAGTTATAATAATTGACAATACAAAATATTTAAAAGATACTATATGAAAAATTTACAATAAAAGATAGACTTGTTTGAATCTCGAAATCCGAAAGGTGTCACATAAATTGGGACGAAGGGAGTAATTTTAACCTTAAATATACAGTGTATTTTTTCAACAAACGATTGTGGTAACTAGTTCCCAAGCTTCACCCATATTGCAGCTACAGGGAGGAAAATATATATATAGTCGCTCACTCTTTAGCACACATGACTATCGAACTTTATAGTTTTGTGTAATATTATGTTTTATGAATCCCCTTTCGATGTTTCTTATCAGTGTGTATCTTTTGAAGGGAAAAAATGGTAGTTAAACAAAACATATATGGGGTAAAGATGTATAAGATGAGGGGCAGCATGCATGTTTAATTTGTAGATAGATTCATGTACTAATTAAAAGTGTATATAGATAAAAGTGGAAAGGCATTACCATGGTTTTGTAGAAGAAATAATCATGTTATGATGTACAGGAAAGACCTGGCTTGAGGGGCAGAAAGAAAGATGTAGCCAAGGACCACTTGCCAACTTTATCTTCCAAGTTTCCATATGAAGAGTAATACAAAAGTCGGCAAGTCATCCTTGGCTGCAACTCTTTCTTCATGAACCAACATGCAAGGCCATTTCATGATACTTTATTCTAAATCCTAAATACGCCTCATCATATTGCTAGTTGATTTTTACTCTCTCAAGAGCACTACATTTTTTGATATGATGGAACATTTATGTTATGTGTGTATATATATATACACACAAAATTAATATTTTTTTTCCATATCCATAGTGGAGGGCCTTACGTGATGAAGACCGCTCGAGGAACGGTCCGGTCCACAAATTAATGGACCCAGATTTATTTATGTCAAAGGATAAGGTTCCTTTGCCCTCCATTTCCTCTCACCCCCTCAAATTCCTAACTTACCCTATTTTAAATATATAACTACTGAACAAATTAATTAGAATCTACCTTATATAATTTGGTGCAAAGAATTTTTACAATATTTAACTTACCCAATGTAAATAACAAAATATATTGAGGGACTCTCAAATTTGTACGTATATTTCATTTCGAAAGTTGAACTAATTAAGGTCTGCTCCAATCTAACACACGAACACATGATAAAGTATTTTTATTTCAATTTTCAAAAAATTTATTTGTATATTCTCAAGCATCCATTACGTAAATAAGTTATATATTCACTTAAAAAGTGTCACATCTTTTGTGTATACATATCGGCCTCAATAAGCCATAAATTAAACCTTAGACCTGATTCAGTTGAGGTTTATTTGTATAACTAAAAGGGTGTCATATTTTGATTAGTGGTTAGTTAACCTATTCATGTAATAAGCACTTGAGTATACATGTAGAAGTTTTTCCAAAATACCAGTCGAATGTATAAAATATTTTTTGATCATATTTTTAGATGCTCAATCAAAAGAAACCACAATTCGAGAATTTAATAAAATTTACTGACAAATTTAAGGGTGGAGAATTTATTCAACCTTAAAATTATTATAAACAATTACATGTTATAGGTAATTTCAACTTGATGGTGTACTGCTGTTGGAGAGGATAAGTTAATTTATAAGGATAGCACATGGTAGTTTGATTTACATTCATGACTCCTATTTGTTGAAGTTTAGAGGTGCAAGTAGTTCATTTTCTTTTTATGGTTCCAATTTGAAATATCTAGTCATGAATATTTTTACTCCCAATTTGAATGGTTGCTTTTTCTCTCCTACTATTTGTTATCTCCAATTTATTTAAACTAATAGATGATACTTTGTAGAATCATACGGTTGTAGGAGGCTAATAGAAACTAATTAATATCCTTTAGTTTTGGTATTAATATGAAAATCTTAGGTCACACTCACAGTTCATGCAGTAGCCGTTCACTTGGTCACGTGCATGCATATATATCCTTACAGTCCCTCGAAAAGGCAAAACAAAAAAAAAAATAGATTGTGAGAAAATGACGTTAAAAGAAGAAAATATATCAGAAAAGGACGTCTAAAGGAAAATGATGACCTCAAACATACAAGGCATTCTCTTCACCCCAAACATTAGAAAAGAATAGCATATGATCATATATAGTCGCAACTACTAGCTTTATATTGCAAAAATAGGTCAATTCTGCTTCTACACCTATTAATTTAATTTGTACCACCAAGGATCACCTTTATGTCTCTCCAATACTCCCTCGTCCAACAATAGTTGTTTACTATATTAAAAATACTTGTCTACAATACTTGTTCCGTTTAGAAAATCAAGAGATAATTTATTTTTTGTGTCTATTTTACCCTTAATATTAAATGTTATATATAATCTAACACATCTCAAAGCATTAAATTTAATAAATTCAAAGGATAATATAGTAATAATACCTCTATTATTTATTATTTCTTAAGGTATGTGTCAAATCAATAATGGACAAACTATTGCTAGACAAGAGGGAGTAGTAAATATCTTTAATTAATAGAGAGAAACTTCTCCATTGTGACAGGCCTTTGTCTAAAAAGTTTCATAATCAGTAAGTTATTGTAGTACATACACTGATGTTATTTAATTATTAAAAATAAATGTAATGCAAACTTTGAAAGAGTATAAATATTAAAAAGAAAATATCTAGCCTTTATTCATAAGGTTATAATCATAATTGATGGGCATCATTTAAATGTAATAGTTTTTTTTTGGAAAAAGGCATACATTCACCCCTTAAATATGTCTCGAAAAGTCAGTTACAAGCTTAAATTATCAAGGCAACCAATTACACACTTGTACTACTAAAAAGTAAATTTATTTACCCATGAGATGTATAGTACCACTCGCACAATGGGAGGTGTATCACACTTGTGTCACACATCAATGCCGTCTCACTACCACATCAGATATTTCGAATAAAATTCTCCATGTCATTCAATTGTTTCTTCTTCAATAAATACCACTATGGGACTACTATCATTTCCACCATATTAGTATCAAATCTATATATTTCACCATAAAAATCAAAATAGCCGTTTCATAAATCACCACCTACAATCATATCCATCATCGAACTTCACACTATCACCATCGTCCCCACAAAAAACTATAAAAATTCACCGCAAATTCAACACCCATAAACAAACTCATCACTAAAATTACATCATAATCATCAAAAGGTACAAACCCACCGCCAAGTATCACCACTACCATTGACAATAAAGATTTTTTCTTCTTCACCACCTTCAATTTCAACTTATTTCCACTCATCACCAATAAATCCATCATTATATTTTATTTTTTAATCTCAGTCATTAATTTTATCAATCACCAACAAAACCAAAGAGAAAAAATTGAATACAATGGAGATGGTGAAACTGGATAAGCATTAAAATAGGATATGATTATTTGAGGGGAGAGGATTCTGGTGGAGATGGGGTGGGCTGGATGGAAATCGGGTATGGAAATAATGAAGAATAAAAAAAATAAAGAAGAAGAAGAAGAAGAAGGAAGTGTGTGTGAAGAAGATGTGTAGTGGGGTGAGGGTAGGGTGGTGGTAGAAAGAGCATTTTGATTTATTTTTTGTAATGACCTCTAGGTCATTTCTGTGTAAATGTGTTTGTTTCATCGTTTAGAGCGTTCCTATTGAGGCCCAAAGTCATTTATGGGTTGCTGGGACTAACAACTCAGTCATCTCATTGTTGTTTGATTTTTGTGCAAGTTTTTGTGTTTTGAAGCTTTTGAAATTTGAACGGTTGACTTCGGTCAAAAGTTAGGAAGACGACCTCAAAATGAAATTATAACGGTTCTTTTAGCTTTGAAATATCGAGTTTGGTCTTGAATGACCCTTCATGTATATCCGAGGCTTTCAGGCTAATTCTGAGTCCCCTCGTAGAATATGACTTAAAATAGAGCTTGGGTTTGAAACCCTCCTTTTATCAAGACGACCTCGGTTGGAATTTTGGACTGCTTTATTGATTCTGGAATGTCGAATTTAGTGGTGTAGCATATTTTGTTTGCACGCACGGGTTCCGAACGAATCCCAAGCACCTAGTCAGAGATTTAGAAACTTGGCCAAACTAGCTCATGTGCATCCCCTAGTATAGGCCTCAGTGCCCTTCGCGTTCGAGGGGCCCTTGGCCGCGTTTGTGAATGCCAAGTCAGATGGCCTCCACAATCACTTGGGCTAGGCCACGTTCATGAAGGCTTGGGTCATTTGCCTTTAGCATTCACAGGCTCTGATCCACGATGTGTTCACGATCCCCTTGTCTCTTGCCTTCTGCGATTGCGGGAGCCCCTCCACATTCACGAAGGCCAAGACATACTACCCTTGTGATCGCGGGCCTTCGTGGTTGCGTTCACTATTTGTATTTTCATATGTTCTTTATAAATAAGACAAGACACATTTCAGCTATTTCTTGAAATTTCATTTGGCAATTACTCAATCATCAGAGCTCTGATTTAGGTGATTCAAAGTAATGGACGATTGAAAAGTTTGTGGATGTGTAATGGTGTGTTTGAGGATTGTCGGAGACCTTTCGTCTGAGGTAAATTGCATCCTGATGCGGCTTCCTAGATCTCTTTATTTGGTTTTAATGGTGATTTTATGCATGTCTTGTTTTTGGGTTGTTTCGAGCCCCGAATTTTGTCTCATTTAGAGATACAAATTTGGTGAGCTAAATAGGACCTTTTGAGGAAGTCAATTTCAGAATTTCTGGCGATCCCACATTTTCTCTTTTGACTCCAATTTGGTCCATCTTTATTTAATGTGTTTTTTTGTGTCTAAACGACCTTCTTAACATTGTGATCCTATTTTGATAGTGTGGAAATGTTCAGAGGCGTAGAGAAGGAAAAAGCTCTGAAATAAAGATTTGGAGCACGCGTCTACTTTGAGGTAGGATACGACTTTATGTGCCTTAGATTGAGTTTGAATATTTGAATGTATATTGATTTGTATGAATTTGGGATGAGTATCTAGTTAACCATGCTTAGTTTGCTAGAAATCATGTTTTAGGCTACGTAGTGAGTTTTGGGGTTTGCTAACATGTTGGTTTTGCTGTCTGAGATCATCTGATTTGGGTTCAGCTCAGAAAAAGTTAGCTTGATGAGTTGTTTACCCTAGATTGACCATCATTCGAGGATGAATGGTTTCAATTGGGAATACTGTAACACCTTAAATTTTAAACCTATGAATACTTATAACTTAATAAAGAAGAACCAACCTGAAACTTTAGTACTAGGTTCCCACACAAGCATCCACACACCATAATTGTGCTTGTGAAACTGGAGCAGAGAAGAATACATTAAGTCTGAGTTCCATGGAGGCACTCCATGAGTCATAGACCATTCCACGATTCATGGAACTGGCTAGTGTATGAGAAGTTGAAATATGGAAAAACTGTTTGAGTTCCATTAAGGGGCTCCACAAGTCGTAGATCATTCCACCAGCCATGGAATGTCCTCGTGGACTCGATCTAGAAAGAGTTTCTTTTAAGGTATTTATGTCATTTCATTATTTTCATAAGCCTAAACCGCAGCATTTTAACTCCAATGGGGGAGTATATCATGGCAGTTCTCTTAATTTATATCTTATTCTAAACTCTCAACTCCTCAAACTTAGAGTAAACCTCAAAGAAAGATAAATCTAAGATTTCAAGCTTCTCAATCAAGCTTCTCTCCAAAAATTTTATTCTTCTACATATGTAATTCTATCATAGTGAGTAAATGAGTTCTTCACACATCATACACCTACAATTTTAGTTAGTATTATCAAAATTAGAGTTTTACCCCATGTCTAGTATTTCAAATTTGCCCCACTTATTGATCCTGCTAATCATTATATTGTATATTGTTGGTGATCATTGATTGATGGTTATGGTTATTCTATTTTATAGACTCTTTTTTTAAGTGAAAGTTATTTGAAAATTTTGTCATATTAATTCTTATACATTGCTTTCATGAGAAAGTATAGAATAAGTTTAAAGATAATATTTTAGTAAGAGCTTAAAGGAAGTATATTTTTTCTCAAAGGCTTATTTTCATAAAGGAAGCATAGTTAGTTTTTAAAGAAATCATATCTCAGCTTTGAGAAATATAGTTAGATTTCCAGATA
The DNA here is from genome assembly GCF_000226075.1 of Solanum tuberosum. Classification (NCBI taxonomy): domain Eukaryota; kingdom Viridiplantae; phylum Streptophyta; class Magnoliopsida; order Solanales; family Solanaceae; genus Solanum; species Solanum tuberosum. The sequence continues at coordinate 306,868 of NW_006239203.1, read as the reverse complement.
AACCTAGTCTTATTTTAAAGCAAGTAAAGATCAATTTTAAAGAAGTATTATTGACCATAGACTCAAAGAAAGAGATTTTCAGCATTCCCTTAAAGTATAACAATTTTTTTCTAAAGTGGGACAACTTTAAAGTTATTGAGCACCAGTGCATGTTTTCGGAGTAGTATTGAGCATCAAGTTGAATAAGAATTTGGATAATAGAAACCCCAAAACTGTGTTGCCAACGTATGATAGGATCTTGCCATAGATTCATGTGACTCTCAAAAAGCCATTGGTAAGGGCTTAGATCTATTTTTAAGTTTGTCCTTTATCTTTGAAAGGTATTGACTGGTTCTGACAATGTGGGCCACATCATGAGGCTCATAGGATGGTTGTTGGTTAAAGAAGCTTCCCAAGAAAAATAAACTTGTATTATTTTCAATATTTGCTATTGTTGCATATTTTTAGTTATAAAGTTTCTAATAAAGTACACATGCATGTTTTACCATTCAATTGACTTCATTATAGTCTATCCTAAGATTTACTCTTTTGACACAGTATTTTCAGGTGCAACCTGCTGTTTCATTCAACTATACTACATACAATACATTCTATGTACTTGCGTCATTTAGCGTTGCATTATTTTATGATGCAGATTCAAGTATTTATGACCGGTAATAGATCATCACTATGATTTCACTTTTATCTAGCTTTGGTGAGACCTCCTTACTTTGTGAGGGCTCTAGTCTATTAAGAATTTTAATAGTTAGTAAACATTGCTAGTAGATTATTTAGGTAGCCAGAGACCTTATCTCGACATCTATCTTCAGTACATTAGAGGCTTTATAGATAAGCCATTGAAGTTAGTCTCAGTTTTTTGCAAACATCTCTGCTGGACTGCAGTTAGTAGCAGGTCAGACCAAGAATTCATTTGAGACTAGTGATAATTTTGAGTATCGGCTAAGTTCAGGATGTAGAATCAGAACATGACATACATGGTCTTTAGATTTTTTTCCATTAATATTTAGTAATACATGTGTAGTTCAATTTGAATGTCTTGGCAAACAAATTACATTTTTTCCTATTAAGAGTAAATTCGTAATTTAGAGTATTAAGAGTAAATCACTAGATTTTCATCATCTCTTTACTTTTATTAAATGTGTCTGAAAAAATTAAGTATAATTAGTATATATGTGTTAGAATTCACAATGTCACATTAAACACAACAGTTAAGGGGGTCATTTGTAATTTATCTCTATTTTGCGTTGAACTTTAATTTTTGTCCCGTCAAGGCAAAAAAAAAGAATTATGGGATATAAACTAATATTAATCCATTATAACATCCTAAAAGTTATGCTTGCACCTTTATAAAACTTATGTCCTGCTAGGCATATGTTTAATTCTTAAGAGTAAAAATTAAAAATTAGCCCAATTGAAAAGTAAAACTTCAAGTCAACAAATTTGAAAGAGAAAATTATAATGAGAAAAATTCATAAATAGAGATATTATGGGGGCTATAATTACCTTGTCCAAGAATATTTTTCATATTTATCAAATTTAGTGACTTTTAGGCTCACCTCTCTCATTCTATCTCTGTCCCTCTTATATCCCCCTTTCTCTCCTCTCTCCTCTCTCGCTTCCCTCTCTCCATTTCCCTTTCTCTCTCCCTCTCCCTCCCCCTCACTTTGTTCTACCTCTATATTCCTCTTCATAGGTTGTATCACTTTATTATTTATCCTTCAAGATTGTATTCAACATTGAGAGTCCAAAGTAGAGACATACAATTATATCAATGGCGGACTTGATAATGTATGTATCAACCTGATAACAATTGATACGTACCGTATCAATTTTTCTATTGATACATAAGACAGAAGCTTTAAAAAATCATTAATACAGTCTGATACATGTATAATTTGTTGGGATTGCATCTTATACATCTCTCCCTCATGATTTCATCTGATACATATATATATATATATATATATATTGTATTTGATCCATACATGGTGATACATAAAGGTTAATACTAGTTGTATCTCGATTTTGAAATAGATGAAAGATGAAAGATGTTAGATGTCACACCTCGAGGCTACCCCTTGACGTAAACACGGGACCTAGGATCACGAGTGACCCCAAGATAACCCTGAAGCTGGCATATCATAAGCATACTAAAAGATAACTAAATAAAAGATACTATGCGGAAGCTAAAACAATAGATAATTGAATGGTGGGGAATACCCAATACTGATCCGATTATACATAAAGTACTAACAGGTTAGGGATACTGAACAATCACTCAAAAACTAAAGCTGAATCTAATACTATGTCTGAAAAAGCCTCTAACTGACTAGAGTTGCTGGGACATTCCCCAGCTAACCCTAGCAAAATTGAAAACTGAAATGAAAGACTGAATCTGAAAAACATGTCTATTGTCCTCGAAGTATGAGGACTCACCACTGAATCTGATAAATACGGATTGTGAACTGATCTATGCGTGATCTAGATGTTGAGTACCTGAACCAACATCATGAAAGGATGTAGCGCAGAGTATGCGTCAGTACTTGGAATGTACTGAGCATTCAAGATATTGGATATAGCTGGACAAACATATAAACTGAACAACGCGTAATTGAGCAATGATATAACTGAATATGAATATAAATACTGCAATATACTAAAAAGTTGAACTGAATGCAATGACCAAGTACTAAATCCTGAATATGACATGCTGATTGAATACCGAAGTATAAACTAAAATCCTAGTCAAATGCACTAAAGTCTGACTGTGGGAGGTACTAATAACTGACATAAAACCACGTGAGTTAAACGTGGAGTCCAATGTATACGCACCATCGAGAGGACCCAATATACCTTGCCAGGGGTATAAAGGCATGACTAGTGTGATCACTAAATCTGATGCCCAATAAAGGGGACTTATAACCTATGGAGGCACGTAGTTCTAGGATTATGAGGGTACGTTGAACCCTAGTCCAATTCGGTGCTAAGCCTATCCCCAACTGGAATGTGTATGACACAACTTAACTGAAATACTGGATTAGCTTAATATTCTGACATGCTAACTGAGAATACAACATTTAAGTACTGATAATGAAACATTCTAAATCTGAGGCATGTATATATCTGTTTGTGTGACCTAGCTAATGTAATTCATGAACTAAACGAATCTACACAACTAGGTTTCTGAGTTTCATGCAAGGAACTAAGCAATGGTTCCACGAAAACAAGATTATCTGATTAAGAATACTATAACAGCGAAATCACAACCAATATCTAAGGTTTTAGAAACACTAGGTCTAAGCAAGATATAATGAATCAAGAATCTGACTGAATTTTAGGAACCTAGTGGATGAATGGAACACACTAGTGAAATACCACATATTTGGTGACGAAATTTATGGAGAAATCCTTCGATTTCGGGGCTGGAATTGAAGAAAACTTGTTGTGTTCTTGAAGAGGGCATGGTCGACTGCTTCTTCTCTTTTTGCTCTAGTATTGGCAAATTTAGGTGAATGAATTGCTTAGGGTAGGTTCTGATTAAGTTACTAGGCTTAAACTAATCAAAACTACGTAGTTTAGGGGTTAAACGACGTAGTTTAGATGTCCAATGCATAGGGGAAAAGAACAAAATGACCTTAGCTTAAAAGTTGTTGGGGCCAACGACGGGCATGACCAACGGACCGTGGATGGACCTACGGTTCGTCCTGTCATCTCATTGTTTGGCGTCTGGGAGCTGAAGGTTGGGGGTCTAAACCACGTACCGTGGTCCCACCTAGATCCGTAGGTTCGGCCGTAGGTCAAGGTTTTTCTGGGGAGTTCTGGGTGGCTAACCACAGACCCTTTCTATGGTTCGTGGTTCAGACCACGGGCCGTGGTTTGGCCTCGTCGATGGCACCTACAACTTTTGAAATTTGGCATATTTGGTCTTTCTGAAATCCGGGGTGTTACATTATCTCTCCCTTATGAACATTCATCCTTGAATGAAGTCTAAACTAGGTGAGTATAGAGGGAAAGAGCTGCAATCCCTACCACTAAGTACTAGAAACTGAAATTTGACTGAACTGAGTTCCAACAACATGTAAATATGCTGAAAATGCAAGAACAACTAAAGGAACATGATACTAAGACCGAATTAACGCAAGAGTAAACTGAGAGACTAGAGAGGAACTATTCCCTCAAGCTGAAACAGAATTGGAAGGAAAAAAATGAAGATACTTGGCCTTCATGGCTGCTTTTCCTTCCCAAGTAGCTCCCTCTACGAACTGACTCCTCCACAAAACCTTCACTGAAGCTACTTCTTTATTTCTCAACCAACGAACTTGAAGGTCAAGAATCTCAACTGGTACCTCCTCATATGTGAGACTATCCTTCACAACTACACTCTCTAATGGTACTATCGATGCCGGATCACCCATACACTTCTTCAACAAGGAAATGTGAAAGACTGGATGGACTGCTGCTAGTTCTGCTGGCAACTCTAACTCATAAGCCATATTTCCAACCCTTTTCAGGATTTTGTAAGGACCTACGTATCTCGGACTGAGCTTCCTTTTCTTTCCAAATCTCATCACCCCTTCATAGGTGACACTTTCAGGAAAACCCAATCATCGATTTCAAACTCTAATTCCCTTCTTCTTACATCTGCATAGGACTTCTGTCTCAAATCTATCTCTGATGAGTTGAACTCTTTCCATAGCATTATGAACCGAATCTGGCCCAATCATAGCTGCTTCACCTACTCATCCACCTTAGGAACACATAAGCGACCATCTCCCCCTTGGGAGAAAACCTCTACTTTCTGTGGATGAACTGCACCTTCCAATTGGAGTAACATAGGATCATCGTCCTGGTTTTCCTTAACCTCCGCTACCAATAAAGATTCAGATCTATTCTGAACTATCACACCACCATCTGACATGTCCGTAAGACCAACTCCAAAGCGAGCAAGCCGGTGACATCTTTTGCTAATTCCTTCCCATTTTCCTCAACACGTGCTAGCTACACTACCCTTTAAAGATCATCTTCCTGGCCTTAAGGTAAGAGATAAATTGACATATAGACACTGAGCTACTACCCTTCCATTCTAAGACTGGCTCATTTGGAAAATAAAACCGAACGATCTTAGTTCTACAATCGACTGAGGCATAATCAGGAATGTAACCAATCCATGCCTAGATTGATATCTAAATCCACCATTTCTAACTCTACAAGATCTGCTAAGGTGACTTTCTGAGAGACTGAGACAGTGCAATTTATGTATACTTGTCTAGCTATAACTGGGTCACCAACTGGAGTAAAGACTGAGAAGGGTTCTGAGAGAGTTTCTGGGGTGACACCGAAGTTTATCGCTATATAAGGAATTACAAAAGACAAAGTGCCCCTGGATCTAGTAAATCATAAACATCTAGGTGAAAGACTCGCAACGTACCAGTGACCACATCAGGAGAATCTTCTTGATCCTGGCGAGCCTGGAGAGCATACAACCTGTTCTGGCGTTGACCGCCACCTGTACCAGATGAAGTACCCTACTGAGATGGGCAACCTGCTCGTGCTGCTTGTAGACTGAGCCCTATTGTTGTTACCTCTTGGCCCCTACCTGGCAGAAGGGCAATCCCTCAACCTATGGCCAGACTGACCACACCCAAAGCACCATTCCTTGCCTGTAAGGATGGTTCTTACCACACTTTGGATAAGTTGGGTAAGTCCTATTACCTGAAGCACTCCCTTGAGACTTAGAGCCTGATGCCCTACCCTTCTGATCCTATCGAAACCTGGGGGATGGAGCACTAGCTGATGAAGGTGCTAGGGCTGTAGACCTCTGCTGATACTGTAAGCGGTTTCCACCACCCGATTTCTATTGAGAGTACAAATAGTTGCATGTTCTAGCCTTCTTGTTGTCCTTAGCCATTTCCCTAAACTTAGCTCCCTCAACCTGCTCAGCATGAGTCATAAGCCTAGAGATATTCATATCTTCTAGATATATAGCATTCCTACACTCTGTTTTCACCAAGTCGGATACCCCAAATAGAAACTTACTCATTTGTGCCCTCGAATCAGCAACCATATGTAGAGCATACCTAGAGAGTTGAGTGAACTTCAGCCTGTACTCTTGGATTGACATTGTACCTTGTCTCAAATTCATAAACTCCTGAGTTTTAGCCTCTCTCAACACCCTCGGGAAGAACCTGTCCAGAAAAGCTCCAGTATAATACTCCCAAGTCAAAGGAGTTACATCCGTACCCCTATTTTCTTTCCACTGAGTGAACCAAATGTGAGACATATCCTTAAGCTGATAGGATGCCAACTCTACCCTATCATAACCAGTTACTTACATTACTCCAAAGATTTTCTTAACCTTATCAATGAAATTGTATGGGTCCTAACCAACCTGCGACCCTAGAAACTCTAGCGGATTCATCCGAATAAAATCTTGAACCTTGGCTGTTGCTGACCCATTATTTGCATTAGTAGGAACTCGAGCATGCTGATTTTTCTGATTGGCCACACTCTGAGCCAAAAGCTGGATAATATTCCAAAACTCTGCATTCGAAACCTCATGGTATGGAACTAGAGAAACTGTGTTAGCTTTGCGGGCATTAACATTCCTTGGGTAAGCTCTACGAAGAGGCATGATTTGAAATGCATAACGACGAATTAGAAGGAAGATCATACCTACGTAAAGAAAGTGAAGTTTTTCCTAAAACACTTTGTAGCCTCCCTCTCATTAGATGTGGTGCACTTCATACTAATGAAAAAGACTCTACTTAGTGCGGCTTTTCACAAATCCTAGGACAAATACCTAATGCTCTAATACCAAGTTTGTCATGCCCCGAGGCTACCTCCTTGACGTAAACACAGGACCTAGGATCACGAGTTACCCCAAGCTAACCTTGAAGCTGGCATATCATAAGCATATTGAAAGATAACTAAATAAAAGATACTATGCGGAAGCTAAAACAATAGATAACTGAATGGTGGGGAATACCCAATACTGATTTGATTATATATAAAGTACTAAGAGTTTATTGATACTGAACAATCACTCAAAAAATAAAGTTGGATCTAATACTATGTCTGAAAAAGCCTCTAACTGACTAGAGTTGCTAGGACATGCCCCAGCTAACCCTAGCGAAATTGAAAACAAAAATGAAAGACTGAATCTAAAAAACATGTCTATTGTCCTCGAAGTATGAGGACTCACCACTGAAGTTGCATAATACGGATCGGGAACCGATTTATCCGTGATTTAGATGTTGAGTACCTGAACCTACATCATGAAAGGATGTAGCGCAAAGTATGTGTCAATACTTGGAATGTACTGAGCATGCATGATATAGAATATAGCTGAACAAACATATAAACTGAACAAAGCGTAACAGAGGAATGATATAATTGAATATGAATGTAAATATTGCAATATACTGACAAGCTGAACTGAATGCAATGACCAAGTACTAAATGATGAATATGACATGCTGACTAAATACCGAAGTATAAACTGAAATCATGGTCAAATGCACTAAAGTCTGACTATGGGAGCTACTAATAACTGACATAAAATCATGTGAGCTAAACATGGAATCTGATGTATACGCCTCATCGAGAGGACCCAATATACTTTGCTAGTGGTATAAAGGCATGACTAGCGTGATCACTAAATTTGATGTCCAACGGAGGGCACTTATAACCTACGGAGGCACGTAGTTCTGGGACTATGAGGGTACGCTGAACCCTAGTCCAACTCGGTGCTAAGCCTACTCCCAACTGGAATGTGTATGACACAACTTAACTGAAATACTAGATTAGCTCAATATTTTGACATGCTAACTGAGAATGTAACATTTAAGTACTGATAATGAAACATTCAAAATCTGAGGCATGTATATATCTGTTTATGTGACCTAACTAGTGTAATTTATGAACTAAACGAATCTACACAACTAGGGTTATGAGTTTCATGCAAGGAACTAAGTAATGATTCCTCGAAAACATGATAATCTAATTAAGAATACTATAACAGCTAAATCACAACCAATTTCTAAGGTTTTAGAAACCCTAGGTCTAAGCAAGATATAATGAATCAAGAATCTAACTAAATTCTAGGGACCTAGTGGATGAAAGGAACCCACTAGTGAAATCCCACATACCTGGTGATCAAATCTACGAAGAAATCCTTCATATTGGGGCTGGAACTGAAGAAATCTTGATGCGTTCTTGAAGAGGGCTTGGTTGAATGCTTCTTCTCTTTTTTCTCTAGCCTTTGCGAAGTTAGGTGAATAAATCTCTTAGGGTAGGTTCTGATTAAGTTACAAGGCTTAAACTCATCAAAACTATGTAGTTTAGGGGTTAAACGACGTAGTTTAGATGTCCAACGCATAAGGGAAAAGACCAGAATGACCCTAGCTTAAAAGCTTTCGGGGGCAACGACGGACATGACTCGTTGTTTGGCGTCTGGGAGCTAAAGGCTGGGGGTTCGAACCATGGACCGTGGTCCCACCTATGGTCTATAGGTTCGGTCGTAGGACGAGGTTTTTCTGGGGAGGCCTGGGTGGCCAGACACTGACCCTACCTACGATCTGTGGTTCAGACCACGAGCCGTGGTTTGGCCTCGTCGGTGGCACCTGCAACTTCTGAAATTATGATTTTTTGGTATTTCTCGAATCTGGTGTGTTTCATTAGATACATATTGTATCAGGTGAATACAAATTGATATGTACAAGCTAATACATACATAATGTATAATTTGTAATAATTCACTCTTCAATTGTTTGTATTCATTTACGCTATAAAATATAACTGATACAAGTATCTTCTTATTTTTCTTGCATTCATTCCCTTTGATTATGAAAACTATGGGCTCTCAAGCAGCTAATCCTAGCCAACAATGGTGAAATCAAAGAAGACCAGTTGTTCCATGACACTGTTGATTACATTGTTCTCCTTAGAATTCAATTCTTGGTTTTATAGAAACTAGTCGATGACTAGAATCAAGATAACCAAAATTATGTATAACACAATAGTTTTTACAGTAAAAAATTAAAGAGAACAAATTATTGTGAGAGAGGGAGATAGAGGGGGATGAGAGAGGCGAGCGATAAAGAGAGAGAGATAGAGGAGATGTTTGCTATAAAATGGTAATTGTTGTTGTGTTTTGTAACTTATTAAAAGTATTGCTAGGTTGTGAAGATATAGTAGCCATCTTTGCTTATATAGAAATAATTTCAACTATAAGCCAGCCCGTCATTTGAAGGGCAACCTATGTTTTTAAACTGTCACGCCCCGAGCCTACTCCATGGATGTGGCCGACACTCGAGAATCATTTCTAATCCCCAAGAGAACCCTTGACCTGACTGAATGTTTAACAGAAGACTTACTCAAGCATAAGAAATATTTAAAATAGAACTTATAACTGTCAAACTCAAGTAAATACTTAACTCAACTATCTGAAAATACTTATGTGCAATAATAATAATAGTTTGCGAAACAATCTCAAAATGTCTCAAACAAAAGGGAAATACTGAGACTCATCAACTCTAACTATCTAAGAAGCATCTAATACTAGGATAGAAGTCGGGACAAGACCAACGACAACTCAACAATAACATGAAAGTAAATTGTGAAATCCTCCGGAAGGCAAGGAGGCTCACCAAAGCTATCTGAAGTGCAAAGCGATCTCAATGAATCGCCTGTTGTTGAATCATGAACACTTGTATTTGCATCATAAAAGGACTACAATAGATATAGATATATACTCGACTAAATGTAAAGAAATAAGGAAGTGAAATCATTAAAACTTTACAAAAATACGTTCTCATTCTCTGAACTTTAACATAATAAGTAATATATAAAAAACACTTTAACTCTATTGGGAGATTCTCTAGCCGACAACCATCACTATGAGCTAAGTGATGATACAACGTCTTGTCCATGCTGCCAGAACTGTCCTATATCGTTCCGGGATATAGAACACATCAACTAAGTGGATCCATTAAGCTATGCTTGAAGGCTCTAAGGATTCATCTAAAAAGTATGATCCAGTACCCATGTTGGCAATACATGATTTATGGGGGCTGTGATTTGTCTCAACTCTCCCATATCGGTGCTCAATACTACTCCCAATAATATTTACCTTTGCTCATGTATAAAAATATTACTCTTCCTCTGGTTTGAGATAATTTCTCAACTACCTCTTAAAAGAGACAACTGCTCTGAATTAACAGTGAACTCGTTACTCGTTTAGAAATCAAAGTTTCTCTTTTCTCACTGTAAAAATGATAAATTTGGGAGTCAATAAATTCCCTTAAGCTTTACTCTAAATGCCTCTTTAAACTTTCCTCAAAAACTACTTTTTACTTTATGAGAAAATCAATTTAAAATCAATAACTTAGTGAATACTTCAAATAATAGGGTTCATGATGAAAAATAGGCATGAATAATCAACTTCAATAATTTCAATACATAATATATAGCAACTCGAAAATTAGGAATAACAATTCAGAATTCAACAACGAACTCATCTTAAGAATCATCAAAACTAAGGATGTAACCCTAGATTATTCTTTACTGATAGAAAGTAGATGTAGGGCGTGAGGACGAACTCACTCTGTCAATATGATAGCCTTACATACTTGGGAAGAATAGAGTTCTTGGCGAAATCGATGAAATTTGAAGAACGATAGAAAACCCTAGCTTTTCTCCTCTTGAATCCTTTCTCTAAGTCTATGAAGTGTTAAAGAACGTAAAATAATGTTTTAACACTATTTAGACCCTAATTAGGTGGGGAAAAAAGTCATGGGTTAGGCTTAGAGAGGGTGGAAAAAGACTGAACTACCCCTCTTTAAAAGCTGTCAAAAACTATCCACGGGACCATCTACGGGTTGTGGTTTGACCCATGGATCGTAGATCCCATCTATCGATTTTATATTGAGTTTTTTTAAAACTCAATAGAACATTTGCGGGTCCAAACGGCGGTCAAAAGGTCCACCTACGGTCCGTCGATTGGATCCATAGGATTTGGGTCCCAAAAGGTTACCCCAGTACTCTAACGACGGCTTAACAGGATGGGTCATCATTCAACCCACGGCCCATCGGTTCAGGCCGTCGTTCACAGACTTAAAAAACTCTAGTTTGACAGTCTTTGGTAAAATGGTCATAACTTTTTACTCCGAACATGATTGAGGCAAACTGGGTGACGTTTAAAAGAGGATTCAAAGACCTTTAATTTGGTAGGTGATAAGCCACCTAATTAATTATGTGTTGGGAGATATGATATTTTGAAGTTGATTTAAGTAGGATCTTATGTCAAAACTTAATCGAAAATGAAGATTTCAACTCAAATTTGTGCTAGAGGTTCTTGTGACCTTAAATCATATCCAAATCCATTCGAACACCAAAGAAATGAAATTTACACATATAAGTAAGTTAAGGATCACCCGATTCAATTTTACAGGCAATCAAAGATTGGTTCGGGTGTAACACCCCGACTTTTCCAAAACGTCTAAATTAACTTGTACCTTCGTGGAAAGACAAAGAGGGTGAGTAATAAATTAAAAAGGATGTGGTATGTCATATTTTAAGTGTTCAAGGGTTTTATCTCAAGTTTTGAAGTTAAGTAAGTGGCAAAATAAAAGTTGGCGAAAGTTATTATAAGTTCCTTTTGAAAGATTTCTTTGAAATTTGGGTCAAATGTATTGGATTTTTCTCCCAATATATAAAGATTTAGAAGGCCTATTACCCATTAAATCGAAGGCCTACGAGTCTAGTTTGCAACGCACAAAACCCCGTATCAAACGGACATCCGAGTAAAAAGTTATGAGGGTTTTACTAGGGACTGCCAGGG
>NW_006239203.1:286766-294875 GCF_000226075.1 Solanum tuberosum | reverse complement strand
ATATATATATTGTTTATAGCTAAATTGCTCGCCTTCAGCCTAGTTAATTGTTTGTTGTTGCCCTTGGGGCTATTGTGGTTAGCTGCAGGAATGTGATCTATGCCTAGAAGGGCTATGTTCTGCCTACAGGGCTATATGGATGCCTAACAGGGCTATATGGATGCCTAACAGGGCTATATGGATGCCTAACAGGGCTATATGGATGCCTAACAGGGCTATATGGATGCCTAACAGGGCTATATGGATGCCTAACAGGGCTATATGGATGCCTAACAGGGCTATATGGATGCCTAACAGGGCTATATGGATGCCTAACAGGGCTATATGGATGCCTAACAGGGCTATATGGATGCCTAACAGGGCTATATGGATGCCTAACAGGGCTATATGGATGCCTAACAGGGCTATATGGATGCCTAACAGGGCTATATGGATGCCTAACAGGGCTATATGGATGCCTAACAGGGCTATATGGATGCCTAACAGGGCTATATGGATGCCTAACAGGGCTATATGGATGCCTAACAGGGCTATATGGATGCCTAACAGGGCTATATGGATGCCTAACAGGGCTATATGGATGCCTAACAGGGCTATATGGATGCCTAACAGGGCTATATGGATGCCTAACAGGGCTATATGGATGCCTAACAGGGCTATATGGATGCCTAACAGGGCTATATGGATGCCTAACAGGGCTAGCCTACAGAGCTATATTGACATCTAAGAAGGCTATGTGCTTCCTACAGGGCCATGTTGTTGCCTAAGAGGGCTATGAGTTGTCTATAAGCTACGTTGATGCCTAAGAGAGCTATGTGCTGCCTACGGGGCTATATTAATGTCTAAGAGGGCTATGTGATTGCCTACGGGGCTAGGGGACTACTGGTAGGGGTATATAGGCTGATTGGCACCTTTCGGGCTTATGGGGGCCTGAGTAGGTGGTCTTGTGTGTTGTTTGTACCTACCGAGCTTATGAGGGTTTGGTTAGGTTATTGTTTTATTATTTTTGATAAGTTTAGATTTAGGAGCAGGTCAGTACACTTATCTTATCCTTGATTTATTTATCAGATTATTCCAGTATATCAGAATACTTCATCATAGACTATTTATTGCCTTTCATACTCTGTACATTATTTTGTACTGACACCCTATTGCCTGGGGGCGCTGCATTAATGCATGCAGGTCCTGACAAACGACTGAGTAGACCTCCTCAGCAACAGGATTGACTTTTATCCGGTTGGCTAGCCCCTTTCCTCCGGAGCTGCCAGAGTTGGGAGGTTTGTTACCTTTTGTTGCATATATCTTTATGGGTAGGCTGGGGCCCTGTCCCGCTAATCTTTACTACTCTTAGAGGCTTGCAGACTAGTGTGTGGGGTGTATAGCTACGTTATGGCCATACTGACCTATGTGGTTGGTTTGCTGAAGCTTGTGAGCTGTTTGAAGTATTGTATTGATATATACCTGCTTTTAGTTTTGGTATAGATATCATGGTGGCCTCGACGGCCCAATCTGGACTTCTATGCTAGTTGGCTATTTATTTATATAATCTCCTGGGAGTAGCTGTTTCTTTTATAGATCAGTTGGCAGGGGCCTTGCTGGCCGATGGCTTAGTTTTAAGCCGAGATATACTTGTTTAATTTCTTGATTGCGTGTGGCTGCCATGCACTAGTAGCAAATGGTTCAGCAGGGTCGGGTCGGGCCTGAGTTTTGGCATTAGGAGCCAGTTGCGCCCCTTGAGTTTGGGGTGTGACATCGGGCCTTAGTGTAGAATTTTTTGGGGTGTTACAATATCTCACCCTTGGAATCATTCGTCCTCGAATGATGGATGAACTGAGCATGGAAAGGGTAGGGAAATGTTTAACAACCCTAAATTTGTGCAACATACCCATTAAAACTCATGAACTCAAAATAATGAAGAAGGGACTGAATTGAATGAGTACTTTAGGAAAAGTTAATACCTTGGACTGGAACTAACTTGGAGGAAAGGAGATGAGGGTATCTCTTCTTCATATCTTCCTCGGCCTCCCATGTAGCCTCCTTAACAAACTCGGTTCGCCATAAGACTTTGACTGATGCAACCTCTTTGGTTCTCAACTTGCAAATCTGGCGATCAAGAATCTGGACCAAAATCTCCTCATAAGATAGATTGTCCTTGATACCAATATTCTTGATAGGCACAATAAGTGAAGTAACTCCCAAACACTTCTTTCGCATAGAGATATGAAATACCGGATAGACTGCTGCCAACTCTGATGGTAGCTCCAACTCATAAGCCACATAGCCAACTCTTTTGGATATCCTATAAGGACCAATGTATCGGGGACTGATCTTTCCCTTCTTACCAAATCTCATAACACCCTTCATAGGTGAAACCTTCAAATTGACCCAATCATTAACCTCGAACTCCAAATCTCTTCTCCTAACATCTGTATAGGATTTCTCTATGCTGTTCTCAACCTCCCTTGGATTATTTTAACCTTCTCCATGGATTGATGAACTAAGTCTGGTCCTATCAACTCAGCTTCACCAACCTCAAACGAACCAATAGGAGACCTACACCTTCGCTCATAAAGAGCCTCATAAGGAGCCATGTGAATACTGGAGTGATAGTTATTATTGTATGCAAAATCTATAAGAGGCAAGTGGTCATCCCAATTCCCTTTGAAATCCAATACACATGCTCTCAACATATCCTCTAGTGTATGAATAGTGCGCTCCGCTTGACCATAGGATGAAAAGCAGTACTAAGTTTTACCTTCGAACCCAAACCTTTCTGAAATGACTTCCAAAACTAAGCGGTAAACTGCGCGTCCCTATCTGAAATGATGGACAAAGGGACTCCGTAAAGTCGGACTATCTCACAGATGTATAAACTTGCACAATCTTCTGCTGAATTGGTAGTCTTTATCAGCAAGAAATGGGCTGATTTAGTCATCCGATCTACAATCACCCAAATCAAATCATGTTGCTTGCGAGATCGCGATGAACCAGTAATGAAGTCCATATTAATCATCTCCCACTTCCATTCCGGAAGAGCTATGTTCTGAGCCACACCACATGGCCTTTGGTGTTCTACCTTGACTTGCTGGCAATTTGGCACTTAGCTACAAAATCTGCAATGCACCTCTTCATACTATTCCACAAATAGACTTCACTCAAGTCATGATACATCTTTGTGGAACCTCGATGGATCGAATATCTCGAGCTATGAGCTTCTTTCATGATCCTCTCTTGGAGCTCATCCACCTTTGGAACACACAATCTACCTTGATATATCAACACACTATCTCCCCCTTGTTCAAAAGTCATCACCTTCTGCTCATGAACATTTGCCTTTAGTTCAAGTAAGACGAGGTCTTTGACTTGTTTCTCTTTCACTTCTAACACTAATAGTCGCATTCAGCACAACAACTCCACCTTCATTGAAATCCAACAAACGGACTCCCAAATGTGCAAGTCTGTGAACTTCCTTAGCCAATTCTTTCTTGCCTTCCTTAACATGAGCAGTACTCCCCATGGACAACCTGCTCATAGCATCAACAACAACATTAGTCTTACTTGGTTGATAGAGGATACACATGTAGTAATCCTTGAGCAAGTCTAACCACCTCTTTTGTCTGAGATTAAGTTCCTTCTGACTGAAAACATACTGGAGACTCTTGTGGTCTGTGAATACATCCACATCAACACCATAGAGGTAGTGGCGCCATATCTTGAGAGTAAAAACTACTGCTCCAACTCGAGATCATGAGACGGGTAGTTCCTCTCGTGAATCTTAAGTTGTCTGGAGGCATAGGCTATAACCTTACATTTCTGCATCAACACACGACCAATCCCCACTCTGGAGGAATCAAAACAGACGACAAACCTTTTGTACCCTCTAGTAGGGTCAACACTAGAGCAGTAGTTAACCGAGTTTTCAATTCCTGGAAGCTTTTCTCACAAGCTTTAGACCATTAAAACTTCGATGTTTTCTGAGTCAACTTAGTCAACGGGGATGAAATAGATAAAAACGCCTCTACAAACCTTCTGTAGTAACCAACCAATCCCAAGAAACTCCTTATGTCAGTTAGAGACGTGGGTCGGGGCATTTCTGCACTGCTTCAATCTTCTGAGTGTCAACTCGAATTCATTCACCCAGACATAATGTGGCCTAAGAACGCCATAGATTCAAGTCAGAACTCACTCTTAGAAAACTTGGCATATAACTCTCGATCTTTGAGAGTTTGAAGGACTATTCTGAGATGATTGTCATGATCATCCTCATTCCTTGAGTAGATCAAGATGTCGTCGATGAATACAATAACAAACATATCCATATATTGCTTATATACTATGTTCATGAGATCCATGAATGTTGCAGGAGCATTAATCAAACCAAAGGACATAACAAGGAACTCATGATGACCATAACGGGTCCTAAATGCTATCTTCGGGATGTCACTTTCTCTCACTCTCAACTGATGATAGCCAGATTTGAGGTTTATCTTAGAGAAACAAGTGGCACCCTGAAGTTGGTCGAAAAGGTTATTAATTCTCAGAAGGGGATATTTATTCTTTATGGTGACCTTGTTCAACTGGCGGTAATCGACACATATCCTAAATGAACCATCTTTCTTTCTCAGGAATAAGACCGGAGCGCCCCAAGGTGAGACACTCGGTCAGATGAAACCCTTATGAAGAAGATCTCTCAACTGCTCTTTTAACTCTTTTAACTCAGCTGGAGCCATTCTATATGGCGGAATGGAAATGGGTTGAGTATCAGGAAGGATATCTATTCTAAAGTCTATTTCTCTCTCTGGAGGGACTCCGGGAAGATCGTCTGGAAAGACCTCTGGAAACTCACTCATAACTGGAACTGACTAAATAGACGGTGTCTTAACACTAGAGTCATTAACTCGGACTAAGTGATAAATGCACCCGTTAGAGACTAACTTTCTCGCCTTAAGGTATGAAATGAAACGACCCTTAGGCACTGCTAAACTACTCCTCCACTCTAAGAGTGGCTCATAAGGATTCACAAAAGACAAAATTGCCCCTGGATCAAGTAAGACATACACATCGATAGAAAATAATTTAAGCATACTAGTGACAACATCTAGCGAGTTCTCCTGATCCTGGAGACTAGCCATAACATACAGACAGTTTGTTCCTCCGTATGTCCCTGAAGTAACTCCTCTCGGAGCGGCTCCGTCTGCTGGAGCCACTGAAAAAGATTGGGCTTTGTTGCCCCCATTACCCTGCCTGTTCTTTGGGCACTCTCTCGTGGAATGACCCGTCTGACCACACTTGAAGCAGTTATTGGAGCCATCACGACATTCTCTTGGATGGGTTCTACCACACTTAGCAAAAAGTTGGCTCTGAAACCCCTTCTCTACACTACCCTACGACTGAGCACCCTAAGCTCTGAAATTCTAAGAACTTTGATTCCTGTGATCAGTCTTATTTCTTGGTGCATGTGCACTAGCTGATGATGAAGCGAGTCTAGATGACCTTTGCTGAAAGGATGGCCGATGCCCATTACCAGTCTTTTGCTGGCCAGACTCATGATTTGCTATCTTAGCCCTCTTACTGCAGAACTCTTCCCTATATTTCAACTTGTCCTCCTCTACCTGTTGCACATGAATCATAAGCCTAACTATGTACATGTCCCCTATCAACATAGCTGCTCTCCCCTCCTTATTAGATAAACGGGATAGCCCAGACACAAACAACTCATTATATTTCTCATATCAGCCACCATCTTCGGAGCATAGCGGGAAAGTTGAGTGAACTTGAGGTTGTACTCATGCACACTCATAGACTTCTGCTAAGAAACTCTCTTACCTTTGCTTCCCTTAGATCTCGGGGAAACAAGCGCCCCAAGAAAGCATCTCCAAACACAGTCCAACTCAAAAGTGGTGTTTCATCTGCCCTGTTCTTCTTCCACTGATCATACCATATCCTAGCGACACCTTTGAGCTAATAAAAAGCCAACTCCACACGCTTTGCATCAGCAACACGCATGACCTCAAACATTTTTTGAAGTTCTTCCACTAAGTTCTTCGGATCCTCAGTGACCTTCGACCCTGTGAACTCTCGGGGATTCTTCATCAAAAACTCACGGATCCTTGATGTATCAGCCACATCCTGACGACCTACTACTTGTTGACCAGAGCTGTAACAACCTGAGTCAACATCTGAATAACATTCCTAAACTCAGCATTGGTTACATCACCTTGAGGGGGTTGCACTTCTGGTGCATTGGGAGCTTTTTGACCTTGAGGATTAGCATTCCTCATAAAAGGACATCCTCGCACAGCTTTTTGTGGAGGCATGATCTGAAAAGACACGCGTAATCACTAGTTAGAGGAAACTTTTATAGAGTTGAACTCTATCGCACGGACAGGAGTAAGAAGAAAGTGAAATGTTCCTAAATGTTGTTGCCTCCCAATTATAGATGTGCGTGCGCTTCACCTGATAACTATGACTCTACAGAAACGGCTTCATAAATACCTTAGGACTCTTGAACTCTGTGCTCTAATACCAAGTTTGTCACACCCTGAGCCAATACCTGGACGTGACCGGCACTCAAGAACCATTTTTTCTCTCCAAGCGAACTCTTGGCATGACTAACTATTTAGCAGAAGACTTACTCAAGCATAAGGAAGCTTTAAAATAGAACATATAACATTCAAACTCAAGTAAATACTTAACTCAACTATCTGAAAATACTTCAGTGCAATAATTATAATACTTTGCACAACAATCTCAAAATGTCTCAAACAAAAGGGAAATACTGAGAGACTCATCAACTTTAATTATCTATGAAGCCTCTAATACTAGGATAGAAGTCGGAACAAGACCCAAGACAACTCATCAATAACATGAAAGTAAATAGTGAAATCTTCTGGAAGGCAAAGAGGCTCACCAAAGCTGTCTGTAGCGCAAAGTGATCTCAACGAATCGCTGATACGCTCAAATTACACCTCCTTACAGAAGTATAAGCGATCGTTATCACGTAAAGAACCCAACGTGTAGGTTGGGATCGATCCCACGAGGAAAATGGTTTAGACTTTACTTTAACCAACAATTATATTCAATTAGTCAAATTATTTCCAGAAACAGGTAAAAAAGGGGGGTTGTGTTTGTGTAAAACAAATAGTAAGAACTTAATAAGTAATCAATAATCAAACTCAACTTTGGTTGTTATCAAGATAAGAGAAATAACTAGGGTATATGTGTTCCCCACAATCTTATAACGCAGTAATCCTAGTCATAGCAATCCTTTTCTAGTGTATTACATGCAAAGTGATAAGTTAGGTATCTCTAAATCCTTGGTCCGGCATCTAGAGAATTTCACCCCGCACCTTGGTCCGGCTACGTGTGTATAATTTACTAACCCTTACCTTTACCTCATATTAGACATCATAATCGATGTTTGGCTTAGTTATTACTTCGCACCAATCGACACTAGCCTATTAGATAGTATCACACTAAATCTATGTTGATAATTCTTTTCTTATTGATTACCTCCTTGGTCCGGCAAGTAGTAACAAGGCGAGTTCTAACGTTGGCCACCGTTAAAAAGACTTCTAAACGAAAGAATTATCAATGCATGCAAAATACTAGTCAAGAATTGCTTATTTACTATTCATACTTTGTTAATCGATCATGGTTCCCACAACCCTAGTTGTGAATTTAGTTACTCATATTGGCAAGAACACAATTCATAATTGTAGAGGGAGAAATCATGAACTTACGTAAAGATAATAATAAACCCAGAAAATTAACTTGAATTGCAAAGCCAAAATCTTCAAAACGAACTTGGGAAATCAATAATTGCTAGGGTTGCAAACTAATCTCCAAAGTTACAAAGTAAAACTAGAATAATAATGTCTAACCCCCAAAAACGAGGTTTACAAGCCCTATTTATAGAAAACAACTCCTAAATAAAAAGGGAAACGAATTAAGGAAAGCACTCTACGAATCAACAGTACGGTCATTAGATCAATCTACGGACCATCAATGGGCACCGTGGTTCCACACTTGGTCAGATTTCCCTGATGTGTCCTCAATACCATGCCTGCTGATCTACGGACCGTGGATGGACCTACGGTCCGTAGATCA
>NW_006239203.1:284716-284895 GCF_000226075.1 Solanum tuberosum | reverse complement strand
GGTGCAGCAAGAATAGCATCAACGTCAGTCCGGAGGCTGGCTAAATTAGCCTGTAATGTAGATAGATCTATAGCCGGGGCTGATCGCTCAAGAACTCTCAACTCGAAGGCGTCAAGCCTCTTATTAACAGCTTGGCCCTTTCGGTCCATCATCGCCTCCATCCTGCGCTCCATTCTCGC
>NW_006239203.1:283412-283533 GCF_000226075.1 Solanum tuberosum | reverse complement strand
CCTCGCCATCTACAGCAATGTATTTAGCCAACCATAATATAACAGCCTCTCGCTACTCAGCGTTCCTCTGGAAAGCACTACTCCGTACGCTATTCCATCGGTAGTCGAACTCTGAAGTGTT
>NW_006239203.1:270282-283312 GCF_000226075.1 Solanum tuberosum | reverse complement strand
CTGCAATTCCTTCAGTTGTCTCCAAACTTCCGCGCCTAAACACTTTTCCTGAAAAACATGATAAAAATACATAAAAACCAATACAAAAAGGCCCTAGACACACACAACTCGTAAGTGAGATGTATTAGAAATACCGTAAACTCACGGTATATCAATCGCCTGTTGATAATCCTGAACACTTGTATTTGCATCATAAAAGATACAGGTCGAATGACATCAGTACATTGAATGTACGAGTATGTAATATAGCTGAATAACAAACACTTAATGAAAGGACTACAATAGATATAGATATATACTCGACTGAATGTAAAGAAATAAGGAAGTGAAATCATTAAAACTTTACAAAAATACTTTCTCATTCTCTGAACTTTACAATAATAAGTGATATATAAAAAACACTTTAACTCTATTGGGAGATTCTCTATCCGACAACCATCACTATAAGCTAAGTGATGATAGAACGTCTTGTCCACGCTGCCAGAACTATCCTATATCATTCCGGAATATAGAACATCTCAACTAAGTGGATTCATTAAGCTATGCCTGAAAGCTCTAAAGATTCATCTAAAAAGTATGATCCAGTACCCATGTTGGCAAGACATGGTTTATGGGGGTGTGAGTTGTCTCAACTCTCCCTCATATCGGTGCTCAATACTACTCCCAATAATCATTACCTTTGCTCATGTATAAAAATATTACTCTTCCTTTGGTTTAAGATAATTGCTCAACTATCCTCTTAAAAGAGGCAACTGCTCTAAATTAACTGTGAACTCATGTTTAGAAATCAAAGTTTTCTCTTTTTCTCACTGTAAAAATGATAAATTTGGGAGTCAATAATTCCCTTAAGCTTTACTCAAAATGCCTCTTTAAACTTTCCTCAAAACTCCTTTTTACTTTATGAGAAAATTCAAATTTAAGATAATTATTCGATTAAAAAGATTCTCATCAAGAACTTAGTGAATACTTCAAATAATAGGGTTCATGCTGAAAAATAAGCATGAATAATCAACTTCAGGAATCTCAATACATAATATATAGCAACTCGGAAATTAGGAATAACAACTCGAAATTCAACAACGAACTCATCTCAAGAATCATCAAAACTAAGGATCTAACCCTATATTATTCTTTAGCGATAGAAAGTAGATGTAGGGCGCGAGGACGAACTCAGTCCATCACTATGATAGCCTTACATACCTGGGAAAAATAGAGTTCTTGGTGAAATCGATGAAATTCAAAGAATGATAGAACCTCTTGAATCCTTTCTCTAAGTCTTTGAATTGTTAAAGAATGTAAAATAATATTGTAACACTATTTAGACCTTAATTAGGTGAAAAACAATTGTGGGTTAGGCTTAGAGAGGGTGGGAAAAGACTGAACTACCCCTCTTGAAAAGCTATCAAAAAACTGTCCATGGGACCATCTATGGGTCATGGTTTGACCCACAGATCATAGATCCCATCCGTGGACTCTATATTGAGTTTTTAAGGCTTAAAAGTCCATTTATTGGTCCAAACGACAATCAGTAGGTCCACCTATGGTCCGTCGGTTGGATCTGTAGGATTTGGGTCCCAAAAGTTGATCCCTAGTACTCTAACGACGGCCTGACAGGACGGGTCTTCGTTCAACCCACAGCCCGTCGGTTGGGTTCGTCGTTCACAGACTCAGAAAACTCTAGTTTGACCGTCTTTGGCAAAATAGTCATAGCTTTTTACTCTGAACATCGAATGAGGCAAACTTGGTGCCGTTGGAAAGAGGATTCAAACAACTTTAATTTGGTAGTTCATAGGCCACCTAATTCATTATGTGCCAGGAGATATGATCATTTGAAGTTGACCTAAGTAGAATCTTATGTCAAAACTTAATCGAAAATGAAGATTTCAACTAAACTTTGTGCTAGGGGTTCTTGTGACCTTAAATCATATCCAAATCCATTCCAACACCAAAGAAATGACATTTACACATTTGAGTAACTTAAGGATCAGCCGAATCAATTCTATAGGCAATTAAAGAATGGTTCGGGTCTTAGCTTAGAAATTTTCGGGGTATTACATAAATGTTGTTAGAGGTGGTAAAACTAGACCATGAAAACATAACCCACCTAAGTTT
Source organism: Solanum tuberosum (assembly GCF_000226075.1). NCBI lineage: Eukaryota > Viridiplantae > Streptophyta > Magnoliopsida > Solanales > Solanaceae > Solanum > Solanum tuberosum. The sequence continues at coordinate 281,200 of NW_006239203.1, read as the reverse complement.
GGGCTAGTTATTGACCCATTCATTTATTAGCTCAACTCATTAATCTCATAGAAGATTGGAGAATTTACATAAATATCACTTGTTAAGAAGATTATTACTTAGATACACTCTAGTTTGCAATATTACGTGTCTTACCAGATTTTGATGTGTCTAGATACGTTTAGATACATCCAGATACATGTATCTCGGGTTATAAGAGGTCAAAATTAGGTGTAACTTGTTCTAGATGCATTGTATCCAAGTGGATTCACATGTATATGAGATACATAACTAATCTCGCTCACCTTCCTCGCCTCTCTCCCATCTCGCTCGCCACTCTCCTATGTATTTGGTATCCTAGATACGTGCGAATTATACTTGTTTCTCTTCCTATTTTAGTGTATCTGGTAGCAAAAATACATGTATTTAAGTGCATATTTCTCAATATATGGTAGGGAACTCTTAATTAGTGGTAAGAGATGTAATATCTTGAAAGTATAGGTAATAATAGTATATATCGTAATGAAGTATGTCTAATTATGTAGTTTTTCCTAAATGAATTAGGTTGATATATGTAGCCCAAATTGATTCATAAGAAATCTGGTCAAAATATTTTAAAGAAGACAGACCTTTTTATTGTATATGTTACATATCGTCATAATTAAAAAGAAAAATAGTCATATTGGATACTAAAAATTTCTAAAGAACAAATAAAATAATTAAAAGTTAGTACGAATTGGGTGGAGGTGGGTTGATTAATGGTTATAACCCATTTTTAGTCTATTTTAGCTTAAGGTTTTATTTGTTTGCACTTAATTGTGATCTGAATCTTAATCAGTCAGATTTATCTTATTAAATATGTTTGTTTTAAAGGTCTGAATCTTAATTTTTCAGATTCAGCTCATTAAGTTTGTTTGTTTTATTTCCTTATAATCCTCTTAATGGGTCTAAATAAATTTGAATGAATCACTTCTATAACATAATCTTAAACACTATTGAGACTCATTTAAAATAAGACTCTTATCTTAATTCAACTACAACACAATAAGTCATAAAAGTCGCATTTGTTGTTTTCTTATTTAATCAATGTTAATTACATGCTTACAACTTGAATTTCCTTTATCCTCATTATTATTAACTTAAACAGAAAGCCTTTTACTTTCATAAATTAATCAATACAGTATTTGAATTGATAATCCCCAGGGTATAATATTTAGCACAATCCTAGAAAATAAGAAAGTACTATTTTATCGATAACAATAACAAATATCTATTATAAAATAGAATTAATGTTTTCATAAATAATGTATTACTACACTATATAAACTATTTTACATTGCATCATATTTGATTCTCAAAGCTTTTGAGTGTAAAGAATAGTCATATTAATGATGTAGCTTATGTTAAATTCTTAAAAGATGGTTCTTACTACCTTGTTGCAAGAAAAATATTTAAAATATTATTTTCTATATTAAAAAAAACTATTTAACTAAAATGAGATTTTTATAATATTTTTTTAATATAACATTTAATTTCATATGCACATTCTAATATTGAAAATAAACAATGTTAATTAGTTTTCAGATCTAGAGAAAATATCTTAATATTTAGATCTTAACGTGCATATATATTAATATTCAGATGTGTATTAGGATTTAAATGTGTTTATATTAATGAAAACAAAAATGACTTCTGAACTGATAAAAAAAAGACTTTTGAAGGGATGAATAAGATATTGAATAATTATTAAGTTAGTGTATTTTAATTAAACTAAATCCACACGTCTATGTTGCTAACAGGTAACAAGTAACGTAAATTGATGGAGGAGTTTGAGTTGAGATTATTAAGTTGTAACGGTGTTAACTACGTAGTGGCGATGATAAAGTGTCGAATCTTGTATAAATAAAATGCAGGCGGTGTGAGTGGCAGAGGTGCCGAATTGAGATAAAGTGGTAAAACGTTATCCAAATAAAAGATAAAAATGTATCATCTTGGGAATATCAACTTAGCAAAAGGAGGTGGGTAAATCTGCAGGATCGTGTTGGCTCTTGCTTCAACCTACCTACTTTATTCTAAATAGTATAATATAGTAAGGTGGATAGTTTATTTCATCCCGCCTCCTTTCATGTTGCATTCACTCACTCGACGCCTCAATTCTGTTCTGCCCACTACTCTCTTTTCGACATCTTATTGGCTTTTACAAACATAGAAACAAAGTGTATATAGCAATTGTATGTATGTGAGACTGTCCTACAAACACATTCATCATCCATTAACAAAATGCATGCTATTCCCCGTTTTAAGCCTCCTACTAAAAACAAGCCTTTTTCTTTTTATTTATTCATTTTAACAAATCTAAGAGAAATGTATTAAACATAATCAATAATGTTAATTTGAAGGAGAGCCTTAGAGCAACAATAACATTATTTCTGTATCACTTATAGGTCACATGTTCAAACTGTGAAAATAACTACTAATGTTTGTATTACGATAGCATTTCTACATCACATTACTCGAGGTACATACAATACGATCCTTCCCCAAACTTTGATAACCCCGATTATTTTGTGCACCAGTTGCACATATCAATAAATCCTTAATAAATATTACTTTCTTAAGGGAGTATATGGATTTAAATTCATGCCAACTCTATCTGGAAGTGGAACTAATATATATATTACTTTACTACTGATGACTTTGAATTACTCAGTTTCGCCAATTTCCTTATAAGATCTATCCATTTTTTTAAAATTTATTGTTCAACATCTTTATGAATGCATACGAAAAATTAAACAAATCAATGCATTATGATGATTGATGACGTATTGGCATTTTTATTTTTCTATCAAAATTTCGCAGCTTTATAGTCCATTGTATATCAAACTCATTTACATCGAAAACTTTGAACTTTTACTTCGATATTCTAAGATATAAATCTGTAAATTTTAGTGTAATCATGTAGTTCCAACTACCGTATAATTTTAGGCAAAACTACATATAATGTTAAGTAAACTCATGACAACAATTTTATTTTATATTTAGATCCGCAAGCTCCGCATCAATTTAGAATTTTATTTTATTTTTATTATTTAAATCCGCCCGACACTTGCATAGCAGAAAAACCCACACCGCCCCATAAAGTATATAAGAAAGAATTTTATTATTTTTTTAAAAAAAGATAATATACATACACCTAAATAGCAACATATAAAAATTCGAATAATGATTTTGGCATGGATCCTCCGCTCATGATTGAGCTTGAATATTTTGCCATGTTAATTGCCAAAAAATGGCAGTTCTCACCCATCTTTTTCACCTTATTCTGGGAGGGAAGCATTTAGTGAGACAACAGAGAAACTGCAGGGCTCTTGGTTTTCACCTTTCAGTTTCACTACCAACAATAAGTCTACTAAACACAGTAAAATAGCCATCCATCAGGACTGAAGAATAACCAGGGCATGTAACCGAAACTCAGTACGTGCAGAAGAATATATAACCAAAAAAAAATCAAGAATGGCCATAACATTATTAGAATGTAACACTCTCTATACTGCTGATACAAGCGAGTGTTGTATGACAAATAAACAAAAATTACAGGCTTATGCATACCATAAAGATACATTCACATTACTGCAATCAAAGCAACTCAGAATATGAATTTATCTTGCACAAGCTTTAATCTGTAGGGGCCTCAAACCTTGTGGGAGTATCAATTCCCATCATGCAGCAAAGGCCAGATATCAAAATTATAAGCAAGACAATTGCCTGGAACAGTACGTAAAGAACATATATAATCAGTAAACACAAAAGGCAGCAGCAAGGGAAAAAAGGGACATAATCTGATTTTACCACAACCAGAAGAAAACACTAGAAGCAGCTTTGAACTGTGGACAGATGCAAACAACTTACCACAAATATGCCCTCCAAAAATGAGGATTTAATTCGGCAAACTCCATCACAGCCATCGACTGATTTATTTCCAGTACCTTCAGCAAGAAACCTTTCTACTTCCCTATGAGAGGGGAACTGAATTGACCTAAAAGGATCTGACACATAGAGTGCAGTGTATTTGGCTCCCAGATTCTCCACATAACTGAGTAGTTGAGATAAAACTTGTCCTACAAGTTTATCAAGTTTAAGAACTATATATGACCAAAATAGGTATAAACCACATTCTCCATTGATATCATACCTTCAGAGGTTTGTTCTTCAGCTCCTCGCAGAGTACGGTGACCTTGATCGCAGAGAACAATCAAATTTGGCTGCCCCTTGGATTGCTTAGTGATCCTTGATAGCAGATAGTTCTGTAACACAAGATGGATGAAAAGAATTAATACGTCCAGTATACACGGAAACAGGATCCATATATACACATACAAGCAAGTAGTAGCTGTGGTGAACATAACCACTGCAGTAAAATCTGAAAATTGTCACTTCTTTTACTTTTTCGGGTGCCTTATTTTTTAATAGAATAGAGATTGCTCCATTATTAACCTGAACTGAGTGGATATCAGTGAGTTTCTCAAAATTTCCACCCTCTACAGAGCACGATTGCGAGAAAGCAATGTTGCTGGCCTCAAGACCATGCCCACACGTGTTTGTAAATTCTGAAATCAAGGAGCTTTCCACTGATTCTCTCTCCTCTGATGCATCAATGTAGGGGAATGCCAAAGAAAAATTGGACTTTGCAACAGAGGCCTGAGCAAGACATTTTTTACCACAGCTAAGATAATAAAAATGAACTTTTGCAGTACATCAAGAACCAAGCACAAAAAATTTGAATCAGGGAAGTGATTTCCGAAGTTGGGAAAACTCTAATTACCTTCAGCAAGTCCACAAGCCCCGAATTGGCATTTTTGGGTCTAGAAATATCCACAGATTGCAACTAAACAAGATATAGACATTAGCAGCTGAGGCAAGGTAGAAACTATCAAAAAGTATAATAAAAACTTGCAAACCCTGTGTTAACAAGGTCCCACTTTACGAGCTTAAAGTGGAATTTTCACCTACCCAACTCTCCTTCAATGGGTAAGAGTTGTTTGTATCAACTCAACTATCGGGGTGAGTTTAACACAGACAACAACCACAAAGGGTTTTACTTAGAGGTGTCCAATTGGCGGGTTGGGCTAAATTTAGGCGGGTCAAAAATTGGACTGAATTAATAAATGTGCAGGTCAAAAGCTACTTGGACTGAAACAGGTTAGGCTAAAACGTACTAAAATGTGGGTCATAACCCAACCCTCCCAATCCTTGCTAAAGTTTAATTGCTTTATTTGTTCTTTCATAAATTTTTAGTACCAAATAAAATTTTCTTCTTCTTTATTATAGCTATAAATAACATATCAAATAAAAGAAAATGTCTTCTAAAAATATTTTGACATGATAACTCATGAGTCAATTCAACCCACTCTTGTAATGGGTTGACATAGATTGAGCTAAACGGACGGGTTATTGACCCACCCAAACTTGACTGGGTTTGCGGATTGGGTTTGATTTTGCCACCCCTAGTTTTACTCATTATTCAGGATACAAATGGATTTCAAACACACTTTGGTTTGTTTACTGGGTAAATAAGAATGGGTTCCAAGTTCTACCACCTTTTCAGCGGCATGAAATCTGTGTGGAGCAACTTAAATTTTGTAGGAAGGTGTATCACAATCTCGTCATTGTCTTGCTCCGAAGCATATAAAATTATGATTCAATTGGCTTAAATAAAGTGTGTTTGGATAATTTAATTCCAGGAAAGTACAACAAAATATTGTTACTCTTCCCCTAAAACTAAGAGATGCCTACCTCTTTCCCAACAAAAACAAGTGCAAGATCCAGATGCTGTCCACCTTCTTTTCCTGAGCACTAATGAAGATAAAAGACTATTTAATTTCCGTCAAAACTTGAATCAAGAGAAAGTAGGCAGGCAAGAAATAATAGAAAATAGAGACAGGACGTACCAGCAAGTCCGACCAGCCACCCTCAGCCATAACAGACTTGACTAAATCCTTTAGTGAAAGGGTTCTGTAATTGACAGCTTCACTTGAGGCAACTCTGTAACACAAGTAATCAAAAGTTTCAGATAATACAAATTTACGCATAGATCTCTGGGTGACAATCACCATAAATGTGTTGCAGTTGCAGTTCAGGTAAGTTGCAATTTGGTGCAAATTACCTTTAAAAAACAAATGTATCATCCCACATAAATATGGAATACAAAAGAAGGGGCATACATAGGATATCAACCTGTTGTCACCAACAACTCATTAACTAGGCTGTAGGGCTCACCAGTACATCACAGATTAATATTTTAAGGACCTAAATGATGTTTCTAGATGCTTCACATAGCTATGCACCTTTGCTTCAACTATAACCCAGCTAGGAACTCTGCTGACTTTCCGAGACTTCATGCCATTGTATTGAAAGCATGTTAATTATAGCGAGCAGCTTTTGTAAGTCCTAAACCTAGCTATTCTCTGTAGGTCTCTTTAGTGTACTACTTGTATACCGAGATTTTCCTTATAAAATTAATACGTCATCAAATAAAGTTTCTAAAGATGGCTATCACATACACAACCTAGCCAAAGTAAAAATTCATTTTGGTTAAAAAATTAAAGTTAGTGCTTTCTATTCAAGTAGACAAGGAAATAGAAACTTACACAAATTCTTAGTGTTGAAACTCACAATTAATGGCTTCTAGGTCTTGTAAAATGGAAAAATAAAAGGGTTTGTAAAATCTTTTAGAATGAGGCGAAGGAAGGAACTACAGGGAACAATAATAGAAATGGAAGGAGCTACTGAAAACTTATGAATTTTGAGGCTATAACATAAGAAATTTAACGGGAGTAATTGAGGCATTAGAAGATCGATTGTAGCCAGAAACTCTGATTGTCATTAGGATTTGATCTAAGATGCACGGTTTATATTTTGGAGATTTTTTTCCATATTAAAAGCTGCTTTTCTTTTGAAAAATAATAGAAAAGCTTATTAAAAGCTTTAACATTCTAGAGGTATGTGATTTTGACACTTCACAGCCCCCTTCAGTCTTCCTCAAAAAAATAAGAAGAGTATATTCAAGAGTTACAAGAAAGAATACACTCTGGAAATTGCTTTACATCAGGTGTTTCCAAAACAAAAGATCTTGTGAAAGAATAAGGCATAAATTGCTTTTGATAACTAGAAGCTCAGGCCACAAAGCAAAGATGGGATGTCATTTAGATTTGGTTGACCTTCCTAGATGAAGACTACCTATGAAGAAATTGATCTCACTAATGGAATCGAACGTTGCTAAGGTTGAAATTCAAGTGATGTGAATCTTCAGATGTGCAAGAACAAAACAATCAGGCCATTTGGATTAGGATTACAATGGACTAAAGGAGTCAACTTGGTGATATGTTCCCAACAAGAAGGTAGATAAGTAATGGGCACGTGAAAAAATGAAAGATGGTAACGCCAGATTACAAGAGAAAAGGCTAAGTCTACTAATGGTGAAAATTAGTCGGGCATTTTGGTGAAAAGGGATAGTTCAACAACGGAGTCTTCATTATTTACCTAAAATTATCTCCACAATACATAGTTGAAAAGTAAAAGCATATAAGCAAGCAGAAAATCTCCATGAGAGATTGAGAGGTTCAAACAGAGTAGCTAAAGGCTGGAGCAGAGTGGGGTCACGAGCGTAGCTAGGATTTTCAAGGGTACACAATAAATTTGCAGATCTTACTTCTCCTTGTTCATGCTTAAACAAGTTAACAGTCGACCCATGACAACAACAACAACAAAGACTACTTCTAATTCTTTTTCCATTTCTCAATTATTTTTTGCTGGTTGACTTTCATTTGGGGGAAAAATATGGGAGACGCTTCTCGGAATGTTTAGCTTCAAGGAAATTAAAAAACTATCATCACCAGTATGAATAGTTAAAAGGACCAATAGGAAGGGATTCAGAGACACCATGAAGATAGTAAACATTAATGTAGTGATCATTTTTCATAAGATGGCAATGAAAGATACACTTGGATAGTATGGATCTAGGAGAGTCTAAAAGGATTTTGTTATTTACTTAAGAGCCTATTTGGATTGGCTTATTTTAGGTGCTTTTAAGCCAAAATAGCTTTTAAGCAGTTTTGTAGTGTTTGGGTAAAATAAAAGTGCTTAGAAGTACTTATTTTAAGCTAAAATAAGCCAAAGGCCAATACAAACGGGCACTTAGTTGGCATATAAGTTTTGCTTCCACATTTTTCTTTTTGTTTTGTGGGGAAGTAAGTAGTTGACACTGAAGTTGTTAGTTTGTTTTATCACTCAGCCAGCATGGAAACAATGAGTTCTAAAAAAGATTGTTTGTGACATCGATACATATCATAGTCATCCTACCTTTGGTGCAACTTTACAAATTTTAGAAAAAAATATTAATGCATAGTCTATGGGTTTTTTTCATAACTGAGCGTGCTTAGTTAGCATGACAGTTTAAGAATAATAAAACATAAAGTGACAGCACTCCCAACAACAAACAAACAAAATTCACGAAACACCAAGATATGTGTACACTAAAGAAATCATCTTTCACAGAACATTTTTCTAAGTTACTAGCAAAGACATTGAGATATAATTTGGTTAAATTGACATTCCTAAAGCTGCCAATGGAGAACTTACATTCAAGACAAAGTTAAAAGACCTAGACTTGAAAGTTTATGTATTGTTTGTGAGATATTTATATTATCTATTGTTATACCTGTGATAAAGTTAGAGAGGTATGTGATCGGAGTACTGTGGACAATGCTTGTACAGAGTTGGAAAATCACTGGGGTTGGAAGAAGATGCACAGGGTAAAAGAAGCACATAAGATATAGGAGATGATACCATCGGACACAGTTTCACAATTATGGAGAGAACAAGGAGAATTTTTTGGTGGAGAAGCAATCCAAAAGAAACATAATAAAATAAAATACTTGACAACTTCTTTTCTTGAAGCAAACAGGAAATATAAAGCAAGTGGATATTTTTGAAGTCTCTTTGAGCTTTGCAGCTTTAACGTAAACTTGTCCTAATGCACAAGCTTAAGTGCTTTTATAAAAATAAAGAAATGTCATACTAATAAAATTTTATATTTCTTTTAAATATATTTGAACTACCTATCCAGCATCACTTCGTAGAGAAGTGGTTAGAGGTATTAGAAATAAATAATGAGCTAAGGTATTGACCTAATTGCCTTGATGTAGCTAGTCTTCCCCTAAAGAAAGAGGCTTTCTATTTTTAATAGACATGATTATAAGGAAAGAGGCTGTCTATTTTTATTTTATTTTTGATGACAAGGGAAACCCGTAGCCGCTACCCTTTGGGTGCGCACAGGGTAAAACCCCTGCATGATTATCATGACTCCTGACCATATTTTGAAATGAAGTACCTACCTAGAACCTCCACCTCGTCTTCTAGTTCTTTTCCATTCTCTTTTTCTTTCTTTTTCCTGATACCTCTTATCTTTTTGTTCTACTCCTCAATAAGCTATTTTAGAGGTCCCTGAGTTCCCCTCTCTTCATATCTTCCCTCCCCTCCCTCAACTTATTCTTACTGCTGCTCCAAGCTCCATCTGACCTCCTCTCATTTCTCCATTCTAGACAGATTTGTCCTCTATTCTCTTCTCTTTTCTCTCAAAAGTGAAACAGCTTTTGCATTCAAATTCTGCATTAAGAACTGTCTATTTACATATATCACAAATCTCTAATAAAAGTGATGGAACATTCAATTAATTGAGATTACCCAAGATTGCAAAGATAACTGTGCCACCAACCCAACACACATCCCAATAAAAAAAAAGGAAATAAGCAAACAGTCTTCCTGTAGTTTGTTTCTTCTCAGTTGTTTTTCCCTTTTGCTTTATCATATGTTCTTCATTTCTGTTTGTTCAGTTGCCAGTCCTCAGTTACCAGCAGTTTTGACTATTTGATTTCCCTCTTGAGTTGGACCATTATCATTATCCTGATTTCAAGTTTGTTCACCCTCCTACTTCTTCCAGCAAAAAAATCATTTTCTCTACTCATGAGCCCAAAGCACACCTTTCTTTTTGCTCCCTCATCCCATCTTCTTTTTAACTATCCGCCAAAATTTCCAGCTCTGCACTTGAATTTTCTCTTGTTTCTATTCATCGTACGTCATTAGATGATTTCAAGTTACTCCTCTGGAAAATCCTTCAGGCATCAACAAAGCCACACAAGTATTTTCACCACAGGACGAAGAACAATGAACCAGGTAACATAATGAAATCTAGTTTACCACCCTCAAGAGGAAAGGCTCAGATGGAGAGAAGGCTGCAGAAACTATGCAGATGTGATAAGATCTTTTTTCTATTTGATCAGTTATGTGAATGCGGGATGTTAAAGATACCATAAAGTTACAAAGAACAGACAGACAGAATAGCTATCTCAAGAACAGATAAAGAAAATACAATCCCAGACTCCCAGTTAACATTACAAAGAATCAAAATATGAGATTCAAGCAAACAAAATGGAAGAACTTACAATATCCTGTTTCATTTTCAAATGAGATGTTAATGTAAGAAATATTTTTTTGGGCAGATTATGCATAATGAGTGTATACCAGAAGCAAACTTTCTCCATCTCCTTTTGCACCCTAATATTTGTTTTTCTTTGGGTGACCAATAATCAGACAGAGAAGCAGTCCTCCATAAAAGGGACAAACTGAACTTTTAATATGTACCAGCAACAAAATTGCCTCACATTTGAATAGTGAGAAAACTAGCAATAGTAGGTTGAAAGCATTCTAGATTACAGATAGTGTAAATAATAAGGAAAGAAAGGAGAGTCAAAACGATCTGGAACCTTAAAACAAAAACACTTGAGATACAAATCATTTTAAAACAAGACAGTTTCTCCAAGTAAACCATTCTTAGTAGAAGAAATGTTTTTATCCATCTAAATGAGAACTTCATTTTGAACAG
>NW_006239203.1:268801-270182 GCF_000226075.1 Solanum tuberosum | reverse complement strand
AAGAAATTTCTTATTTCCTGTCTGTTACATCAATCTACAAATATCGAAGCCAAAAAAAGTTTGAGGACAAACAACATGTAATGATATTCACGTAAGAAATTTGGAAGAAAGAAAGGAGGTGACATTTGATAAAGGACAAGCAGTGGGGACCAACTAATAAGATAGTGTCAGAATTAAGCAACTTTATAGGAACAATTGCAAGGAATCCTAGATTCATCAGCTTGATGTACACTAGTTGGCATGCGGTGCCTAAATAATACTAAAAAGCGCATGTGGGAATATATCAATGTAAGAACAATCGCTTTTGAGATTGCATATTTTTATTATTTGTTTTTTACTTACTGAAGCTAAATATATTTTATTTTGCATAGTCCAAATTTCTACTTCCAGTAGAAGGAAAGTAGTGGGTGATGACTGGTCTTCGTGATGCTTGGAGGTGACACAAGCAAAAAATTAAGAGAATTTTTTGAATAAAACAGTACCCTTGAGGATATGCTAGCAAAACGTCCTGATGGCATTCCAGATAATCAATTCCGCCAGCTGATCGAGTATTGGAAGCACCCAACTGTTCAAGTAAGGCTAAAAATAATGCATTTCTACTCATCGACATATTTTGCATCATATCTATTCTTTTTTTTATTTATCAATTCAATTATCTCTTTTTATTTAATAATAGGCCATATGCGAGATGAATTCTCAAAACAGGAAAAAACAAAAGTGGAGGCATCGAATGTGACCTATTAATTTTGCAAAAGTATCCGTGGCATTGGTAATACTTAGCCGACATTTCTTCAAAAATATGAATTTCATTTTTTTGTACTTTATTAGAACATATTGATGTTTTTTTAAATTTGTTTTGATATAATCTGTAGCGTGCAGCCAAAGACAACAACGAAGAACCATCAAAGCCTGAAATGTTTATTGCAACTCGTACCAAGACAGGAAAGGAAATCCAGGCTGATACCCAAGTTGCAATAGTAAGTTTTTTAAAGAGGATTAGTAGTAAATGTAATTCAAACTTAAAATTTATATATTGTGGGAAGGTTGACTCCATTGAATTTTATCATCTATGTCTTTTTCTTTTTCTTTTTCTTCTTCTTCTGCAAGTGCGAAGAGATTTCAATTCTTTGTCGATGTCGCTGAATTGCTTGCTAGGAAAAGTTGTTGGATTTTTTTAGTTCTTGATCGCTATCATAGGACTGTTGATTTGTTGAGAGGGGGTGACAATTTTATTTTAAAATGCTTGAGACGCTAGATAGTTTGCTCGGAAGGGATGTCAATTAAAGTTAATTAAATGGATCATAAACTCATTTTAGCTAGAAATGAAACAGTACTTACAATTCACTATGGATGCCAATTTTATTCAACAGGCTGAACTTCA
>NW_006239203.1:262018-265914 GCF_000226075.1 Solanum tuberosum | reverse complement strand
TGATTGAATTTGATGAATAGAGGACAGAAGTAAACTTGATCTATTGTAGTGAACGATAAAGAGTTTTTGTACTATTATCATAAATGTTGTTTGAATACATTTGGTTTTGTGGAATGTACTGCTGGTAGAGATCTTTAAGCAATTGCTTTCTATATGTATGGGACATGTTCTCGAAGTTTATTTAATTTGAAATATATACTTTCGAATTATTTATAAGCTAATTTTGTGCTTTATATCACTTATATATATTTAATTGTGATTATTGATTATATGCAAACTAAAATTATTATTCTTAAAAATGAAAATTTGTGGCTACAAAAATTCTACACAGCATTGCAACACTTCAAAAGTGTGGCTTATTGTTTCCAAATTTTATCTTGTACATAAGAAAAGTTACACTTTATAAGTGTTGTTGTAGGTGAGATATAAAAGGCTACACTTTTAAAGTGTAACCAATAACAACGGAAAGGTCACACTTTTAAGTGTAGTATAATCAGATAAAAGTGTTGCTAATGAAATACTCCAAAGCATGGCCTTTATACCTCTTTGGCCATGCTTTTTAAGTGTTGCTACTTTGGCGACACTTCAAAAGTGTTGTCTAATGTCAAAGGTTACGCTTCTTTAGGCCACCCCTAAAAAGCGTTGCCTAAAGTCAAAAAGTGTGGCCTTTTATCAAAGGCCACATTTTTTACTAGTTTAGGCTACACTTTACCGGGGTGGCCGTAGGCCTAAAATGTTGTAGTGGGCATTAGACCATATCCTGGAGGCATGGATTGGATTGGTGCAAAAAGGCTTTTGGCAGTCATGAACATGAACGAAACTCATTTTGTGACTCTTGAGATCATCTTGCACGAGGGTTGCATGAATGTTTATGACTTCCTGCTGATGGGTATGGAACATGCCAAGTTTTTGACATTCATACAACCTGTCTTCGAGTTGCTGCCAAAATTGTTGAAGTAAAGTGGAATAATGAAGCATTTGCCAGATAAGTTCCTCAATGAACCATGAGAATTTAAAGGTCGATTGGAACCCATGGTAACAAATGATACCAAAGCCGCGTGAGCATCATATTCACTTGCATTTATTGAGCATTTGATTACCAGGACAACAATTCAACCTCCCTAAACCCTGTTGTGTGACAACACAGTTCATCAAATGCAATGGATTTGGACTGTTGGGATAGTATCTAGGAGCTTGGAGCCTTGATAATGTGTTTGTAATTAAAGACAATGTTTTATTTTATCACTTATGTTATTTTATCTTATCTTGAGAGCAAGTACATAGTATGTGATGTTATATTGAAAGCAAGTACTTGATCAAATGTTGTTACATATGTGTCATATGTAGCAACATATGGGTCATATGTAGTAACATATATGTCATATATCGCAACATATGGGTCATCTGTAGCAACATATGCCTCAAATCGTCAAACGTTGCTACATAAGGGTGATATGTTGCAACATTTGAGGCATCTATAGCAACAAATGAGTCATTTGTAGCAACATATGTCTCATATGTAGCAACATTTGACTCATATGTTATGTTAAGAACAAGTAAAAATGTTGGAACAAGAGTGCAAAAGTACGTTTATTTATTTTATTTCCATAACTATGATAATTTTAATGGTTGTACACAACTACATAAGAATTTTCCATCCTCCACAGTGTTCTTCTTGGTAATGCTTAAAAATAGAAAAAAAATCCACAACAAACAACACAAAGATTAGCTTCCAGTTGTTATAACATTTGGTCTTCTTCTTCTCCTTCATCACCCATTTGTTACTTCTTTTAATATGATTTTTATCATCAATTTCCAACTCCTTAATTATGTTTGCCAATCTTAGAATAACGAACTTGGATCGAATATCAACATCTTCACGATCCCTCCATCTAAAGAAGTTGCATGCATTCCCCTAAAAATACACACCACAAAGAAATTTAAATTAAAAAAATAACAAAATAAAGAGAAGTCTCCAGACTAAGATGTAGAAATGTACATACACGATAGCGTGGACAAGACCAAAATCTTCGACCTGGATTGTCTTTCGACCATGAAGTTTGCATTGAAAGTAAGTCTCCATGTTTGCAACAGATTTTCACACCCAATATGGGATCATTTTTATCATTACAAATTCGATTCAATATTGAATTTGACATTATATCAAAAGTAACAAAAACAAACAAAACTCATTCATTAGATCTAGATCTAAAGTACTGATCTATATTTAAAGAACTCATTCTTACCCAATCACTATATTGCAAAATTAATGATTTTATTGATTTGACAATACATGACAGTGCTGAGATTTGGTTTAACCAAAGGCCAATCAAAGTAGTTGCGTGTTAAAAAATATAGAACAAAAAAGACTGACAGAAAAAAGATTGATGAAATAAAAAGCATCATTATATCCCATGCACTCCAGAGATCCGAGATCCATGCGAAGAGAAAGAGAGAGAGAAAGCGCGAAGAGGAGAGAAACCGAAGCGGTGAGGAAGAAAATGAAAACCCTATTCTTTAACTGAAAATGAAAACCCTAACTTATATATATATCCCTTCTAGAAATGAAATAATGGGCCGATTGGGCCAGTTTTAAAGGTTGGGCTTGCCTATGACTTTTATAAAGTACTTACGTTTTTTAAGCTGTTGCAACATATGCCAATTATGTGTACATGCAAGTAGTATCACCATTAATAGAGAGGAATTCAAGCACATAAACTTGGGAAAAATTAAACATAAACATGTCATTGATAGTTGATTGTTGAACTAGTCTCTAGTGTGCAAGGCTAGGCTAGGCTACATATCCATATTTAATGGCATTAACGCCAACAAAAACAACAAAATTTACATCTGAAACGCTCTAGCCCATTGATAGTTGATATAGTGACATGCAAGGCTAGGCTAAGCTACATATCCATATTTACAAGGCATTAACGCCAACAAAATTTACATCTGAAATGCTCTAGCCTTATGCTACTACTTTAGCCAGCAAAAAAGGACTTGACCGGAGGATCTGGAGTCAACATTGAACGATTAAACCTGGAGGGGCATCACCATTCTTTCTTGAAGGGTGGTGGATCATAGCTACCCATGCACTCTGTCACAAGACCACCTAACGAACATCACCCATGCACTGAGAACACACTTGAAGACGACATCATATTAACTGAGAACAACATAATTACGTTGATCACCCACAACAAAAGCATGCAGAGAATTAAATTTGTCCAAGGTGGTAAAATCTTCTCAGGGAAATTTGAGTGTGATGAGAGGAGGAGAGGAGAAAGAATAAAGGAAATAAAATATAAAACGAGAGCTTATTTTTGTGAATTAAGGGAACCCTAATTAACCCTTTTATAATGAGTAAGAGTGAGTGGAGTGTGTGTTAGTGGAGTATTCTAGAATGATCTTTTACATTACATGTTGAATTAACCCTAAAAAGACCATTTTTATGATATACACATGTTGCCACATATGACATGTCTGTTGCGATTTATCAAACAGAACGTGCATATGTTGCCACATATGACACTTCAAGGATCGGTTAATCGATAAATTGAGCAATTTAGGACTGGAAAATTGTCAAATTGGACCAAATTTTAGTACTTTGAACCATAATTAAGCAATAAAAATATGCTATAACACTTGGAACAACGATTTACAAAAGTGTTATATAACTATCATATTTGAGTTACTTGGTCATTGTATGATGAACTAGTGGGATGATAGTCTTTGTAAATATAATTGATAGAATTGAAAGTAGGTTGTTGTGTTAGACATAATTCAGTACTTAGACATGTTGTAGGACTATATATTAGTGTTACATATTGAATTAGGTGACAATTTAATTGAATTAACTTCAGATGTTGCCACATATGACATGTCTGTTGCGATTT
>NW_006239203.1:260354-260894 GCF_000226075.1 Solanum tuberosum | reverse complement strand
AAAATTGATTAATACATACATACCTTAATTTAACCCTCATTAAATCTTTGAGGGAGTTGGAAACAATCCTTTCAACGACATCAATTATTAGTTCCCTCGGAAGGGATTCAATGTAATTTTTTTTTACTCATAGTCATTTTTGAAGATTTCTTATTCTTCCTTCCCAACTTGGAGAAAATTAAATGAAAGGACCTTTTGTTGTTGTGTTCTTCTAATATAATATAATCCCAATGTAATGAATGTAAAAAGTTGCAACTTCTGAAGACGAAGAGGCACTTCTGACTTTTCAAATGCAAGCACTTAATTTTTTTGAAAAAAGGATAAAATATGAAAAGTTGTAATTACTGAAGGAGGTTGTTGTATTAGACCATAATTCAATTGAATTAGCTCCAAAAGCACATGATATACACATGTAGCCACATATGACATATTTGTTGCAATTTAAACTGTTAAATACAACATTTTATACCACAAAACGTGCATATGTTGCCACAGATAACATTTCAAGGATGGTCAAAATGAGAACACTATGAAAAAAAA
>NW_006239203.1:255527-260273 GCF_000226075.1 Solanum tuberosum | reverse complement strand
GATTAAACATTTTATAAAGAACAAATTCAAAAATAAGTACAAAACACAAAAAGGCAACCTTTTTCACCATGAATTTGGTTTGCAAGTTATGTACATATGTTGCCACATATGGCAATTTAATTAATACCACACAGTGGTATAAGGCAGAAATTTAACTACATAATCTAGTTCTAAATCACAACTACATAATACACAACGAATATCATCTTCATTGTCGCTTCCCATGGGCCAACCATTCCTGTGACCGATTCGCTCAAATTGAAGAACAGTGAAACAAATGGGTCTTCCTCCCAACAAATTAGGTTCTGGCACCCACATTCCACCTAAAATATTTCGCACATTCTGTCGATAGGTTCTGGCACCCACATTCCACCTAAAATATTTTGCAAATTCTGTCGACATCTTCTGACCTTTAGTGGCTTAGTTTTTTTCATGTTGGCAATGAACATTAAACCTTCTTTCATGGATTCACCTCCATTGAAGATTGAAATTATGGCAAGCACATAAGATGCACCAATGTGGCCACCGTCTGCTACTTGATTAATCATTCCCAATGCATTTGGATCGTTATGGTTGAAAATATCAAACTAGAGAAGAAATAACACATTTAAAAGGCAAAATACATTGATAAAAATGTGAATACATACGAAAAACATAAAAAATTACCACGCCTTTTCTATTAAGACTTCTAAATTCCCCGATGCTCTGCACATTTCCAGGAAAGAAATGGCTTCTTGAACTATTGACCATCTACGATAAGGAAAGTTGACCAATGTTACCTTTTGATATACAGAAGGTTCATTAGTGACTTGATGGAGGAACCTGGAACTGAGAAATCAAATCAAATGGTTAGAAAATCAAATTAAAGAGCAAAAATTGATTAATACATACATACCTTAATTTAACCCTCATTAAATCTTTGAGGGAGTAGGAAGCAATCCTTTCAATGATATCAATTAGTAGGTCCCTCGGAAGGGATTCAATGTAGTTTTTTTACTCATAGTCATTTTTGAAGATTTCTTATTCTTCCTTCCCATATTGGAGAAAATTAAATATCAGGACCTTCTGTTGTTGTGTTCTTATATAATGCCAGAAAATGTGTAAAAAGTTGCAACTTCTGAAGACGAATAGAAGAGAAGAGAAGAGACACAACTTTTGACTTTTCAAATGAATGTAAAAAAAAAGGGTAAAATATGAAGAGTTGTAATTAATTTTTTTTCTTGAAAGTTGTTCCAATGGCAGTAATGATTGATTGATGGTTCACACACCTTACACGTAATTATTTATTTAAAATATGTTGGAACAGATGTGTTTTGTGTGGTACTTGTAACACATAATTGACATATGTTGGAGCATATGCAATATTATGTTGTAAGATCTAACACATAATTAATATATATTAGAACAAATGTGTTATTCTATAGTACATGTAACACATAATTGATATATGTTGAAACATATGCAATATTCTGTTGTAAGTAGCAACACATAATTAAATAAATCACACATTTTATATAAATAACATAACATAAGTAGATTCAAATTAAGATAAGAAGATAGGGAACTCATCCTCAAATAAAAAAGAACATTCATTAAAATCAACAACACTTATGGAGCATTTCGATTTGGGCATGTAGTTCTTTTGTGGCCAAAGTCCCTACATACGGAACACTTATTTTTCTTGTTGGAAATGATTCACCAACTCCATGCCGTCTCTTATATCTCCTTCTTCCAGGTTTGCTTGGATCAACATATGGAGGAGATATTTCTCTCTCTATGACATCCAAAGGGACAATCCAAGAATCTTCAGGTGGCACCGGGTGAATTGTCACGACCCAAGAGCACCCCGAGTCGTAATCGGCGTACTCAACCTCTTGGAGGTCTAATACAAGCCTCTTAGCATTCATTCATTGCATAGACACTAAAAATCATAAGGAATTAAAAACTTTCTTCACACACGAAGATACTTTCATTAAATAACAAGCGGAAGACTTTCTAGACTTTATACATGATGTCTCGAAACCATCTAATACTTTAGAGTACAACATAGGGACTAATCCCATACAAGACTTAAACAAAAATACTAGAAATACATCAAAAGGAACATGTAGGGTATTGTCCTCGAATCTATGAGGACTCACCAAGTCTTCATCCTCAACACTTAAAAACCTATCAAGTAGCCATGACATGTCACCATCTCCCAATCCCTACATTTAGTCAAAAAGGAAAGAAAGGGGTTAGCACAATTAAGTATTAAGTATGGAAACCATGCAAAACATGCACAACGGACATTTACTCATACTAACTCTTTCAATTTAACCTCTTTCCACCCTATGGTAGGATCACCACAACACTAAACTCCATACTCATCACATCTATGCCCCTTAAAACACCACACTTCATTACCATAGGACCTCTACCTAATATAACCTTAAGACACACTTGAGTAAGACATAAACGACATAGACCATACTAGAGTGCACATCCCATATGATGGGAATAGGCTTAACCGACATAGACCATACTAGCTAGGTATGGAATCCGGAGTCTATCCTACTCCGTGGAGGTTGTTCTACATGCCAAGGGTAGAACTACTAGGCAACCCATGTAGGCACATGGTTTAGGGGATGTCCAAGGAAGTTCATTGTGTCTAATCTCATACTCAACTAGGCCACCTTCCTAGCCACATCCACTCGGTGCTAACCTTATTTCCCATACAATATTCAATCAAGTGTGTACTTAGAGAGGGTTCCTTTTCAAATTCAACCAACTCATAGTACCTCTTCGCAAGAAAGGCCCCATTTCTTAGTCATAGCCAATCAAGGTTCATAAGGATAGCTCATTTAAATTTCTTAGATAAGGATTCTCATGCCGTTCCAGCTCCATCCATGTCTAAGTCTATCATTTCACTCAAGAAGGGAACATCGCCCTAAGGCCCATCCTTCAAGGTTATTCATTTATTTAGGAAAGCTAGACTGATGAAAGGGCACCATTTCTTAGTTCTTCCGATACAAGTCTTGGCCTAGAATTCCTCTTTTAGCATTTATAGAAAGGGCACCATTTCTTAGTTCTAGCCCACTTCACACATTCATGCGTTCAAGACTTTAAGTAACAAGAAGAGACACTTTAGGCTACTAATCAAGTCACATCATTATCATCTGAGGCCACTTCACAATCCAACATCATCACATATATACATCATGAGAAATCATACTTTAGATCACAACGCTATCCACTTTACATAGGATCGTCACAAGATCACATAAACTCATTCACACCATATCTTGATATAAAAGTTTACATATAGCTTCATATAGAACTTTACATATAGCTTCATATATATATATAATAACACAACAAGACAACAATACTCATATAATGCCCTTCATGGCCACAATCATAATTCAAAAGCAACAAGCAACATTTCCACCAAAGGTAGATCCAACCTAAGAAGCAATTATAGCAATATTAAGAGATCAAGCCATCTTACCACCTTTCAAAGGCCATAAGCCACAATACTCAATTCCATGCCAATTATACAATATTCATCAAGTTAGGTCAACTTACCCTCTTTCCATAGCTATCTTCATCATCCTCATATTCCAACAATTAACAATACAATAACAATGATAATAACAACATTCAACTATACAACCTAAGTTAAACAATATCCAATAACCTACATAAAGGCTAAATCCCAATTTATGACCATTCAAGGCTACTACCTCACATTATACAATTCAATAACAATTTCCAACAATTCAACATAGATAAGATCATATAAGAACAGCCCACATCAAACTACTCAATAATCCTTCATCAATTACTCAAAATCAATAGACCCACTTTAGACCAAATTTAGAGAATTTGAGAAGACATGGGTTCATGAAGATTTCTTTCTTAAAACCATCAATAATCATTAATAACAACATAAAACATCATTTAAAAGGTTTTCATGCAAGGAACCCATGGTAGAATTGAGATTAGGGTTTTGTGTTTTTGGAAGAACTTTGAAAACATTTAGATTGAGCTCCTTGAAAGGAAGAATAATCAAGGATGAAGGATCCCCATACCTTAACCTTCATGAATCTCATGAATTTTTGAGAAGAAAACACTTGAAACCTTCAACCCTAGCTTGAACTTGACCTAGCCCTTCAATGGAGTTCTAGAGAGAACTTTTTAGGAGAAAAGGGTTTTGTTTTTGGGAAATATGAAGAATGAATTCTAAAATACAATATAAATGTTTAAATACCTTTAAAATACTTAAAAATAATTTAAACAATAACTCACATATTATTAGGACTATGGGTGAATTTACCAACTTACCCCTAAGTTGGCCGTGTCCCTAACAGTTTTGCAGGTCCATTCCACACCCACCAGACCATGGACCGTGGCTTGGTCCACGCCCCGTCAATGGGGTCTGTAGTTTGGGACTGAGAGTCAAAACCTGCAGGCCCTTGCAGGCCTGGTCCACGCCCAAGACCCACGGGCCGTAGGTGGACCTACGAGCCGTGGTTTGGGGTCGTGGATCATGCTGTCCTGGCAACTTCTTGGCCAAAGATGGGGTCCTCCTCAAGGGCCCCTAGGATGGTCCTTAGGGATTCGTACCCAGACGTCTAACCCCTACACATGACCAATTACACATAGGAACCATCACCAGATAACCAACCATCAAAACTCAAGACGAACACAAACGAACACACGTTAGGCTCTAGTTACTCTAGTTTGTTTTTAGGGTCGTTACAT
>NW_006239203.1:253168-255175 GCF_000226075.1 Solanum tuberosum | reverse complement strand
TCTTTCAACATCAAACATAGAATTCACCGACTTCGCGATGTTTGACGTCATAATGTTATATCTACACAACAAAAAATAAAAATCAATCAAAACACATAAAATTACAATAAACTCAAATGAGATGGTATAGACAATAATGTACTTATTTCCTGGGCAAAATACCCTGCTCCATGTGTGGAATCCAATACGTTCAAGAGTTTCAGCCGCCTTTGGTACCAAATCTCTTATTTGATTGAAATGGTCATTGAACTCACATCTATCGTACGCCTTTGCTGCTTTATAAAAATGGGTCACTACCTTTGAATTGTGAAAGTTATTTCGAATATTTTCCTCAAGGTGTCTTATGCAACAACCATAATGAGATGCAGAGTAGATAGTCGAAATCATATTTCGAATACTTGGATGTCTATCAGAAATAATGCACAACTCATCAGTATCATCTACAAAACTTCTTATATTTTGAAAAAAATATTCATATAAGGCATCGCATTCCTTGTCCACAACACAGAAAGCCACTGGAAATATATGATTCTCAGCATCTTGTGCCACCGCCGATAGCAAAACTCCTTCATACTTGCTCCTCAGGAATGTCCCATCAACGGCTATTACTTTTCTCATTTCTTGAAAACCAGTTATCCAAGCGGCATATGATACAAAGAAGTACTTGAACCTCCCATTTTCATTGAGCGACAATGCCGTCTTGCTTCCTGGATTTGCAACTTCAAGCATATAATGGTACGCATTAAGCACTGCATATACGTGCTCATGTGTTTCCCTAACATTAGACTTAGCATGCTCCACGCCCTTATTAATCTTCCAAAAGCTTACCTTACAACTCAATTTTGTGCGGAGTTGATTTGACATGTCTCTTGTGGATGAGCCTTTACCACTGGAAAACCTATTTTCAAAGTACTTACCTATGACTTTTGTCGTGTCATGGGGATTATAGCTTGTAAGATGCTCTGAACCACACATATGGTACTTTTCATAGATTCTAATGACAAACCTATTGCTACTTGTAAATTTCACAGCCCTCTGGCATCAATTGCACTCCAGTTATGAACATTAAAAAGAAAACACATTACGAGAATTGATCACCTTTTTCAGTCTAAAATCTTTTTTGAAGAAAGTAATTTTGAATGAATTTGCCAGTTCTTCCTTGTTCTTGAATGTCCTTCCTTTATAAAAACCAATTTCATCATCTAGAACATTATTCACACGTGATGATTGAGAAGAACATGGAATGTTGCTGCCAACAATAAGTGTAGGAGGATTGTTACTCTCAAAGTCCGGCACTTCATCTTTTCCAGTTTCAGCATCGTGATTATTCATGTCCACAACATCAAATTCATCATTTAACATATCTTGTAGTCTTCTTCTAGATTATGATCCTTCTCGATAGGATTTTCATCCACGCAGACTCTTAATATGGGCAGTCTCTCTGCTCCTCCCAAATAAATAAGCAAACTAGTCTGATCAGTTATTTTAAAAGGTAAGACCTTCTCATTATGAAAATAAATGGGGAATGTAACTCATGACAAGATCTTTCAGTTGAAAATTATATCCACATTTTTGCATGACTAAATTCACAAAATCATCA
Organism: Solanum tuberosum; assembly: GCF_000226075.1. Lineage (NCBI taxonomy): Eukaryota > Viridiplantae > Streptophyta > Magnoliopsida > Solanales > Solanaceae > Solanum > Solanum tuberosum. The sequence continues at coordinate 253,575 of NW_006239203.1, read as the reverse complement.
TACAAATTATTTCTTTCGACAGTCATCCTTATTGACCCTCCCCATTTCTTACCATCATTCCAATGCCAAATGTATCGATTTTTCTTCTCGACCCATTCACCATGACAATCAATCCCTACAAATAATCCCTCCATTTATTGTACCTGAAGAAATTAATTAAAAAAACAATTAGTAATAATGAAGAAATGTGTAAGTCATATGTCGCAACATATGACTATTTTGTGGCGACATGTAAGTCATATGTTGCTACATATAGCTGATATGTTGTGACAAATAAATCATATGTGGCAACATGTGTAAGTTATATGTCGCAACATATGGCTATTCTATTGTGAAATGTAAGTCATATGTTGCTACGTATAACTATTCTGCTGCGAAACATAAATCACATGTTGTGACAAAATGTA
>NW_006239203.1:247792-252678 GCF_000226075.1 Solanum tuberosum | reverse complement strand
GAAAAAAGCTCAAGGACTAGCAGCCAAGACCAACAATTTACGAAAAGAAGAAGAAGAAGATGAAGAAAACGGGAAGAAGAAAGGCAAGCAACCAAGCAAGAAGAGAGCAAGAACAAAGCAGAAGAAGAATAAGAAGAGGAATACGGGGGGAGGCGAGGGGAGGGGGGGGAAATGTTTTATTTCCCCCTCTTTGGTACAGCTCGCAGGGCTGGTGGCTTCCCTCCAATTTTGATTCCCACCAAAATTGGTTAAATTAGGTTTTAGTCATTTACCCTTTTACCCCTCATTTAATTCAATGGACCAAATTGCCAACTTATAAACTTGAGGGCAAATCCACAATCCTTAATCATTAATCACATAATTGTCACCTACACTCCATAATTAAGACTTATGTCACCGCCCCTTTATTTTGACACCTTAATGTCACCTTTAATTCAATACCCCGTGTTACATGTTGGATTTCTACATACAGTAAAACCTCTATAAATTAATACTCAGTAATTAATAATCCCTCTAAAATAATATTTTTCTCGATCTCAACTTGGGCCAATGAAAAAAATCACTATTTTAAAAAGATAATAAGATAATATATTTCAGAAGAACCCTATATAAATATATGGTTCCATTAATATCATAAATTAATAATTCTTTAAAAGTACAAATATATCTAAGATAATTTAGTGAACTATCGTGTTCTGATTTTTCTTAAAATTTAAATCTAGTTGAATCTCATCTCTAATTTTTCTTATTGCATCCAAGAGCTTCAATGTTGTCATTTTGAACTGCACCATAAAATTGTGAAGAGTTCTAGATGCGATAAGTATTTTCTTACGCGTAACTGGTTCCAAAGGTATAGTATCATCTTCAACTTCATCATCAACATTGTTTTTTCCGATGGTATCCGGATAATCCAATAGGTTATTGACATCTATTTATTGTAGTAACTGAGATTATTAATCATGACCTTCAATTCATGAATGACGTTTTCACAAGTAGGTTCATTCAAATTCTCTGAGATTGCATCCCCACAACGAATTTTACAATGTCGAAAACAATTTGCTATTGTCTCTTGTTGAACATTTATTGTCCAAACAGGGATTGCAAATATGATAGCATCCAAAACATTAATCTTTGCTGAATCAGTTTGTCCTACTTCATAGCCTTCTAATATCCTACGATAAAATTTGTTCGATAATACATCTTGAAAACTCTTATTATCACAGCATCACAAGGTTGAAATTAGCAAGATATAATGATTTTGATGTATTCGTTGTACTTTATGTAAGATACAATGATTTTGATGTATTCGTTGTACTTTATGTATAATATTTTTTTATGTGAAATCAATAAATATGATACATAAATTAGTAAGATACAATGATTTTGATATAATCAAAATTAACCTTCATCAAATCTCAAACCATGCTTTAAATTAATAAATATTAATTTATCGATTAAATAATATCTCTATAAAATAATAAAATTTCATGGTCCCACCTATATTAATTTATAGAGGTTTTAATGTACCTTAATTTTTGAATTCATCATAAATTTAGTGCACACAAATTGGAAACTTGTCTCAATAATTTTTAAAACTAATTACAATAACAATTGGAGGTAAATTAATTATTTTAATCATTATAGGAGACAAAAATTATCTTGTAGTAGCTATTAATAAGTGGTAAAAAATGTAATTTACTCTATTGTAGTAAAATATATTTAGTGAGTAGTTCGTTTTTTTACGTAATAGAATTTTTTTATTTTATTACTTTTTTGTTAATCTGTTATTAGAGTTTATGAATAAGTGGAAATGTCTATTAATTTTAGAAAAAGAAATAACCATGGTAATATTGTTAGTTACTCAATTTTATATTCATGTTTTATTTAAATTAAAAATTTAAATTTCTTAAATTTGTAATTTTAAAACACATCATTCAAATTTTTAATATTTAAATTTTTATCCTTATATAAACTTTATATTTTTTAGAGTAATATAATTTTGTTTATTATATAATCTTTTTTCAATCATGAATTTTAAAATTTTAAAAGTGGCTATATCACATTAATTTTAAGTAATTAAAATGGTTATATCACATTAGTTTTAACTAATTCTTTTAAATTTTTTAAATTTTAGTTTCAAATTTAATATAATTACAAATAATTAATTATTTTAGTTAATAATAATTATTGTTTCTTTTGTGGTGCTGACATGTAAAGCTTTCACCTCTCCTATATTTATATTATACTTGTGTGTTGCACATATATTTTTAAAATGTAATAATTTTTTAATTAAAATAACTGATATAATACTTATGAATTATTATTGAGTAACAAAATTTCATGTATAATCATATATAATGTTTTGAATTTATATTTAGGATATGTTTTAAAGATACCAAACATTATTCTAACAACTTCTCCTTCTCCTAGTATAATAAAATTTAAATTCATAGATCAAAATTGATCCTAATATTAAAAAAATGTCTCTACTCTAAACTAAAATATAATTTGCAAATCATATTGCAACCTCTTTAAAATACCTCTTTCTAGTTCAATTCTGCAAAATAAGACGATTTTAATTTAACCAAAATAAAAATATAAAATAAAAATACAAAAAGAAAAGAATTTCAAAACCAATAAAAATATTGTATTATATTTTAAGAATATGCATATTCTAGGATGTATTGAAAGTGTAATAAGATGAATGAAAAAAGAAATTTCACACTTAATTAGATATCCGACTATTTTTAAAAATAATAATTAAATTATGATGATCTAAATCTAAATAGGAATATCATTAATAAAAACGACAATAACATTACACAACTCACATGTTTTAAGATTTTGTCTTTTAATTAACTCATATTTTTCATAAATAAAAGAAAAAAACTAACAATCCACTTACAAAAAGGCCACACCTAAAAATATGATCATCTACATAGCTTTTATGATTTTAATTAAATAAAAGATATTCAATTTAAAAAACTGAATGTTAAAACTGAGCAAACTGAATGTTATATTTCTTGTGACAGTAAATAATACTCTTTACCATTCAAAACATAATGAAAGAATTAATATTTTAAATTAATATTTGTTTAAATGATAAATGCTAATTTTTATATTTAATGATAAAGTATTATTTTTATTTATTCTTTTATCAGTTCTGAAAAACAATATTTATTTATTGAGAAAATGGCCAAATGACCCCCCAATCTATTAACGGATTTTCAACTATACACTTATACTTTACAGAGGTCCTATTACCCCTGGCCATTTAAGTAATTTTTCATCTTATTTAAATTTAAATGATTTTATAACAGTAAAAAGTAGATAATGACAACTATTTTTTTTTCAAGCTTCTAGAAAATCATTGTAGCAATAATTAACAGTAAAAATTAGTAGTACAAATTATTCATCATATTAATGGCCGCCAACTTAAAATTCGGTTACATTGTTGAATTAGTAGTACAAATTATTTAATTCTATTACATATTTAATAGACTTATATATTTTTGATATTTCTAAATTTTATTCATTTTAAAATTCAAATTGAAAAACAGTTTTTAGTAGAAACTAACTGATTTGCAATTAAATATATTATTATATTAATAAATGGGAAAAAGGTCTGAAATATATCCAAGTTTTGACTGAAATTGCTGTAACAATACCGAACTTCGGAAAGGACCTTTTACCCCCTTGCACTATTTAATAGTGTATTTTAAAGATATATATGTGCCCAGGTGGACATCATAAATATTGCATCATTATAAATAGTAATGTGTCCACGTGGGAACATATTGTAACGACCGGGTTCTGTCGTTATAGAAAATCCAACGGGGAAATTTTTTGGGGCGAAAAACTTTTTCATAGTATCTTGAGATTTTCCAACCTAGTCCAGATTTGGACGAAATAGGAGTCTGTGAGGTCTAGGGAAATCTGGTAGCAATTGGGTGGTCTAATTATGAATTTGATCACATTAGTAGATAGATAAGTCGTTAAGGAACCCGTACGACTTTATGGAATTGAATTCGGGCGATTAGAACTCCCAGAATTGATCTTAGCGTGAACGGTATTTTTTGAGTGTCGTTGGTTGAAGGTGTGTTGTGAAATGGGGGTATTGGAATTATTAAACGAGCTCACTGTTCCGTGCAAGACGCTACAACGGGAATTTCTGCCGCTAGGGCAGGGCCGCTGTAGCGGGGTAGGTGTTGCCGTGGTTGGGCAGACGCGACTTAAAGTCTAAAATAAACCCCAAAAACGTTTTATTCTGCAATTTTCGAACTTGAGAGCTAAGGAACGATCCCAGGGCTTTTCTTGATAGATTTTCACCATTCTTGAGGCTAAAGGTAAGATTTTAACTCCCCAAATCCATTTTTTGATTCGTACAACGTAATCTAATGGGTAATTATCGACGGGGAAGAGTTTTGATCTGAGAATTTTGGTGGGAAAAACCCTAATTTGGATATTAGAATCATGGGTACAATCTAGGGTTGATAGAATTGTTAGCAATTCGGGTATTTAATGATTGTTTATTTATTGATTTCCATATTATTATGATTATTTGTAGACCAAGAACAAACGGAACGAATTCGAAAAGGGAAGAATCAAGTTTCTTAAGGGTTTCAAGCTTGTTTCGAGGTAGGTGATAGTTGTGATTCTATGATTGTGTGATGTATATTTGTTCTTGCTTCATTATGATACATGTATGTATGCGAATGTTGCATTATTGATTACACTTGTTGTAAATGAGATAGACGAATGATGAATGCCATGAATCATGACTGAATTGTATGATCTTGAGAATATACTTGTGATTGTGATTATGGCTTGTTGAATGGATCGGGTGTTGCGTTCTGACACACTAACTTGGATCGGTTGCCACGTTC